>NC_089596.1:83026293-83326293 GCF_019320115.1 Miscanthus floridulus | reverse complement strand
GTAAAGTGTAGTATTTAGAAAAAAATATAACATGAACGCTTGTAGTGGAATTTTTGGAAGATTTAAATTGAAACTTGAAATGCTGTATTTAAATGCATGCAAAATTGTTTAAATTATATATTGAGTTGCTGTGCTTCAAAAATTATGAAATTTTGTGGGTGAAGCTCTTCTTGATGAGTAGAAGCTCTGATCAAAATTTGAGAGTCATTGCATGGATAGTTTTTGAGTTATTAATTTCCCTTTTATAATTAGGAGATTCTTGTGCTATTTTTCATGGTAAAAATATGTATCCAGTGAGCATGAAACTTTTTGTACAGTGTTTTGGTGTTATAATGAACCTAAGAAAAATATAAAATCTGTTGCTTGACACTTTTCACTAGGGTTTTCTATTTATGCTATTTTAAGCCCTACTGGTCTTGTTATTTTTGTATAGGATGTGATACTTGTTCAAATGATGTGAAATTTATGTAGTAGTCTATTGGAGATATTTATAAGATACTTTAATTTTTGTGGAATTTTCTGTACACTTTGGACATGCTGTTCATTATTTAACCTAAGTATCTAAATAAATTAATAAAGGCATGAAAATAATTTATTTAGGAATGGACACTATGTTTTCTGGTGTTCTTTCGACATGTATGATGAGTTAGTAAAGTTGGTCTTATCCGTTTGTATGTTTACAACGTAAGTTAATACTTATTTCTTGCGTTGTCTTTCTAGGTAATTCTAGGAACTTTATAAAGTTCACCATGATAAATTGGGTTGCTGGGAATGTGGTCAGTAACAAAGTTGTAGGAAACTTATTTATCTAGCTTGTGTTAAAATTTCAAGACATTTGGCCTAGTAGTTTGAGAGTTATGTTAGTTGGAAGGTAGCACTCACAACTACCTGCTCTCTGGAATCCCGGAACAGTTTTGCAAGATTAGTCTAGGGTGACCTAGTTTGAGTTTGAATTAGACTTTGGTGATTAAATTAAAGTTGTAGATAATTTTATAAGCTTTCCAGAAAGTCTTAGATCATGGTATTTGGATTTGTAGAACTCTAGTTATGGATCTAACTTGTAGCTACTGTTTGCAGCCTAGAAACTGTTGAGTGCAGTGAATGACTTGTTTGCTTTATATGAGTTGACGCGATGATTTAGATGCTAGGGCTAATTAAGATAAATTGTTAGTTGCAGGTGCTAGACCTCTTACTGAAGATGAACAACTTTATCTTAGGTTATTAGAACTTGGTGAGTGTGCCGTTCTTGCTTTCTAAAAGAGATATGCACCTACTCGGTAAAATCGATGTTAATCTTGTATCATTATGTCTTTCATGCGTCCATTCATACATGGCTGTACATTTCATCATCGCCTTCCATCTCTTGTGCATGCATGATTCTTATACTATGCATATGCATGCAATACAGTGTTTCCGGAGGGAGTCACGCTTCTGGAATTCGAGCAAGTACTTTCGGAGGAACAACAGCAAGCTCAGAAGCAGGAGGTGCAGGCCCCCGAAGAAGGAGCCGACGAAGAAGTTCTTGAGTGTCCCGATCACCAACCTTCATCTTTTCTGAAAGGCAAGCCCCGGAGCATTCTAAGTCTCCTATGTTTTAAAAATGGTTACCTTGAGTATCTTTAATTGTGATGCATTAAGTGATAGGAACTGGATGCAAACTCTTGTTGCATATATATCTATTCCTTGTCCAGTAAACAGTACCCTGAATCCTATTTAGGTCCAGGAGTGAATCAAAGCTTAGCCTTGCTTAGACCGGTAAAAGTCAGGTGATTTCCTGTCACCTGCAAGTTAGGATTATGTCTGGTCACGGTTGGCTATATTTGCTATCGTGAAAAATAACCATGTGTTAATAATGAATTGTGACCGGGCGGGATGTCGATAGAGAAGCAACAAGGCAAGGAGGTCTTGGGTGTGGATCTATCCCCATCTGTGTCCGTTAAGGACCGATTCGCTGTACGTCCTCATGTCATGTTGAACGCATGCCTATCACTTAGTTGGCTGGATAACTTGTTCCGACCGCGAAGCTGAGTAGCTCAACTCAGGCCAGGAACCGAAAAGTGAAACTACACACCCTAGAGGTAGTAAGGATGTGCGGGGAGCCATTGGTATAAGTCCTAGGTGAGATTGACCACCTGGCAGAGTGGACTCCCTAAGGGTGAGGGGCTAGGCGGACCCGCGATTCCTGAGTTGTACCAAAGGTGACCCGAGGAAACCACTGATCAGGTTGATTGGGTTTGTGTTAGGAATACCCCTCCAGCTGGATAGAAATCGATTCGAATCGCCAGTCTCTCCCGGATAGTGAGAACTTGACTAAGCAGCGGCAACGTAGATGCACTTGATGGAACTTGATGGTTAAATCGATGATGATGATACAACATTATACCGGATATGGTTACTAATGTTTGGAGTTAAATCAATTGTTTGCTCTAGTATAGGTGCTAATCTAGTTGATAGGGACAATTGGATAAAAAGCTACTTATTAATAATGTAAATTATGCTCTCATATCACTAAAGCTTTTATGCAAAATGGTTGTCAAGCAAGATCCACCGATAAAGCCTTGCATACGCCTTGGTGTCATTTATTTCTGGTTTACAACGGGTAAGTCTTGCTGAGTACATTCTCGTACTCAGGGTTTATTCACCCTTGTTGCAGATGACGTGCTCTATAACGGCTACTGCAAGTATTGTCTCCACCCTATGGGGGATGAAGACTAGATCATGGGCATGATCATCTATGTTATCTTATCTTACTGCTTTTGCTAGATATGACTATGGAGCTGGCTTGTATTTGAACTAAGTGTGTGTGATAGTCTCAAACTACTTTGCTTCTGCTATTTATGAACTTGTTTGTAATAACTATGTGTACTCTGATGTATGAGGTACTTGGGAACTATTTGTGAAATGGATGTAACATGTGGCTTGTTATGTTGAATTACTGTGATC
The DNA here is from genome assembly GCF_019320115.1 of Miscanthus floridulus. Classification (NCBI taxonomy): domain Eukaryota; kingdom Viridiplantae; phylum Streptophyta; class Magnoliopsida; order Poales; family Poaceae; genus Miscanthus; species Miscanthus floridulus. The sequence goes on along the minus strand of NC_089596.1, from coordinate 83,323,350 downwards.
TTGGTTGTATGCAAGTTGGTTTGAAATCCTTCGTGGTTTCAGTTGACTACCGGGTTTATATGGGTTCAAGTATGACGGTTTGATCACTCCTGGTGATTGCTTTCATACTTGTGCTCTTATAAATTGGTCGGTTCTGTTACAATTCTGTCAAGAACAGTTTCACCGTTCATCGGTTTGTGAGACCCCAACTTCAGTGAGATTAATCATTCATCTGCAATTTGGTTGTGTTCTTTCTTGTTTTTGCTTGTGTTCTTCAGTTGTGCAGGTAGGGATGAGCCTTCTTGGTGAGGTCAACCTGGTCTATGACTTGGTTGATAACCATAGGAGCTGTGGTGCTAAGATTGCAAGGGTTCGATCTTTTCATCTGAAGCCGGATTGGTGTGTCATTCTACGCCACAATGATAGTTACCTCTACCTGACTGGAAGATCAGGATCCTCGTCCCCATTACACGGCCTCCTCGCAGAGGGGCTGGGGTTAGACTCTGGCTCTGACTCCGTTAGGGGGAGCCATCATCCCTCCCGAGAATGTTTCATGGCAGAAACCTCCAAGGGACATGTCGAAAGCATCTTTGCGGAGGAGACTAGCCTAGTAGGCAACCTCGGTGGCACAACCGAGAGGGGGATAGCGGCCCCACCTCATGTAGGGGTGGAGTAGCTGAGAGCCCGAAAGAGGAAAAAAGACAAAGCCGGACAACAGCTTGTTCGGGAGTACGTAGAGGTCGATGAGGAGATTAGGCGTCGCGGAGATGGTGGGCACGCACGCGCCGTGGCCTATGACGTAAACCAAAGGATCATCACCGACAATGAAACCCTTCCCCACTTTGCTTGGGTGAGCCAGAACATCGCCGCCGTAAAGGCCTTGCTCCGTGGCCTTCTAGAGGCCACAACGCTCGAGGATCGTCGGGCCCACTGCGAAATCCGCATGCTACTTGAGCGTGCGGCAGTACAGCAGGCGGAGAGCTCGTTGTCTTGGCGATGTGAGCCCAACACTAGCTAGTGTATGCCCTCGATACATCCTGGTAGGGATGCATTGGTCCACCAAGTAAATCAGCCGGGCGAAGTCTATGGTAGGTTGACTCATGTGATTTTTGTCTGTGCCGATTAAGGACCGTACCGTTGTTGGCACTTCTAACAAGATTGGACGCATGCCTATCACTTAGCTGGCCGGATAACTCATTCCAACCATGAAGCCGAGTAGCTCAACTCAGGTCGGGCCTCGCTCTATATGAGTGTGCACTCTAGATGGTAGTAAGGATGGGCGGGGAGCCAGACTAAGCCCAAGGGCAGGCTGAGCCTGAACGTCCTGGCATTTGGTTGTCCCTGATTGTGCGGCGCTGGGCGAACCCATGAAATGTGTACTTGAGTTGTACCAAAGGTGACCTAAGGTGACTGTTGATCTAGTCTGCCTAGGTTTGTGTTAGGAATTAATTTCCAGCTGGTTGAAATCAATTCGTATCGCTGTCTCTCCCGGATAGTGAGAAACTTGGCTAGCCCCAACATCGTAGTAATTATACTAAGGAATATGATGGTTTGAATGAACATGGAATTACAATACCTGCTATGGTTACTATTGTATGCTCTTAAAATGATATACCACATGTTTGGCACAAGATAGTTGCTAATTTAGAGATGGATAGATATATATAACTTGATAACGGAATTATAATTGTATAAATGAGTTAATCGCTTTTTATGCAAAATGTTGTCAAGCTATATCCACTTATACAGCCTTGCATGATCCTTGGAGTCATTTTATTTCTGGTTTGTGATGGATAAGTCTAGCTGAGTACCTTCTTGTACTCAGGGTTTATTTTCCATTGTTGCAGATGGCACTGTGTATCATGGTTATTGCAAGAGTTGCTTCTATCCCGCTGTGGATGAGGAGTTAGCCTTGGGTAGGCTTCTTATTTAATCCTTCAACATGCTTTTGTGGATTGTGATCATATGCTGGTGCTGTATTAAACTATGTTGGCAAATGCTACGTTCAAACTTAATTTGCTTCCGCTAGTATCTATCAAACTTGGTTTGTAATAACTTTGTTTCATACTCTGATGATGGAAATGTATCTGTGAACTTTATGTAATATGTGACATGTATGTTGAATCATGTACAATCTTGGTTATTGTAAATCGTTTATCGAGACCAGTTGTGGTACTCGACAGACTACCGGGTTTATATGGGTTCAAGTATGACGGTGCGACCGCTTGCGGGCTGCCATTGTACTTGTACTCTTATAAATTGGTCGGTTCTACGACAAAAGGCACATGAGTCCTTTGACACTTTGAAGGACAAGCTCACACACACACCATTGCTGCAACTTCCAAACTTTGGTAAGACTTTTGAGCTAGAATGTGATGCTAGCGGAGTTGGGATTGGAGGTGTTTTAATGCAAGATGGTAAACACATTGCTTACTTTAGTGAAAAATTGCATGGCCCTATTCTTAATTATTCCACGTATGATAAGGAATTATATGCACTTGTTCATTCTTTAGAGACGTGGCATCATTATTTATGTCCTAAAGAATTTGTTATTCATTCTGATTATGAATCGCTTAAGTATCTTCGCTCTCAAAATAATCTAATCGTAGGCATGCTAAATGGGTTGAATTTATTGAATCTTTTCCTTATATTATCAAACACAAGAAAGGGAAGGATAATGTGATTGCTGATGCTTTGTCTAGAAGATATACATTGCTGTCCCAACTTGATTGTCGGATTTTTGGTCTTCAATCAATAAAAGAACAATATGTGCTTGATCCTGATTTTAAGGACGTGTTGCTTAATTGTAGAGAGGGACATGCATGGAATAAGTTTATAATCAATGATGGGTTTTTGTGTAGAGCTAACCGCCTATGCATTCCAGTTGGTTCCGTTTGTCTTTTGTTGTTACAGAAGGCACATAGAGGCGGACTGATGGGACATTTTAGTGCTAAGAAGACAGAGGAGGTGTTGTCCACTCATTTCTTTTGGCCAAGGATGAGGCGAGATGTAGAGCGGTACGTGGCTTAGTGTGCCACATGTCAAAAAGCTAAGTCACGGTTGAACCCACATGGTTTATATATGCCTCTTCCTGTTCCTTCTACTCCTTGGGCTGATATATCTATGGATTTTGTGTTGGGTTTGCCAAGGACTAAGAGGGAGAGGGATATTATTTTTGTGGTGGTTGATCGTTTTTCTAAGATGGCACATTTTATTCCGTGTCATAAGAGCGACGATGTTGTTCGTATTGCTGACTTTTTCTTTTAAGAAATCATTCGTTTGCATAGTATGCCTTCTACTATTGTTTCAGATCATGATGCAAAATTCTTGAGTCATTTTGGCGCATGTTGTGGAATAAATTAGGGACCAAGCTGCTGTTTTTCTATAACATGTCATCCCCAAACTGATGGGCAAACTGAGGTTGTGAATCAAACATTGTCCATCATGTTGAGAGCAATTTTGAAGCGCAATTTGAAGATATGGGAAGAGTGTTTGCCACATGTGGAGTTTGCATATAATAGGGCAGAACATTCCACCACCAAGGTAAGTCCTTTTTAGATAGTGTTTGGTTTTAACCCCCGTGCTCCTATTGATCTTTTGCCTTTACCTACCACTGAGAGAATACATATTGATGCTAGAGAGCGTGCTGATTTTATTCGTAAGTTGCATGAAACAACTAAAGCAAATATTTAAAGAATGAATGAAAAGTATAGAATTGCTGGTAGTAAAGGTAGAAAAGAGATTAAACTTGAACCGGGTGATTTGGTTTGGTTACATTTGAGAAAAGATAGATTTTCTAAGCTGCGTAAGTCTAAATTAATGCCAAGAGCAGCTGGTCCTTATAAGATTTTTGAGAAAATAAATGATAATACCTACAAACTTGAGTTGCCACCCGAGTTCGAGGTTAGTCCCACCTTTAACATTGCAGATTTGAAACCTTATTTGGGAGAAGAAGATGAGCTTGAGTCAAGGACGACTCCATTTCAAGAGGGGGGATGATGAGGACATCACTCCTTCAGATGCATCCGTTGATCCTCCAACCATCTTGCATGGTCCAATGACCCGGGCTCGAATGCGTCAACTCAATTTAGAGGTGAGCTCGTTCTTAAGTGATTCTTTTCATACTTTTGAGATTAGACTACTACCTAATGATGTTATCTTGCTTAGGAACATTGGGAAGGGTCATGAAGGACTTAGAGGACGTGGTGGAGGGGATGATGACTAGCAAGGACGTCCAATAGAAACTGGAGTCCTGATCCAATATGATTTCAAGTCTACGTCGGCCTCCAAGACTAGTCTGCGTTAAACTAGTCACCTAGGACGCATCCGGACTCCATTTTCGATGATCCACATATGGTTGGAAAGCTAATTTGATAAGGAAGCCAATCCAAGTAGTCTCACATCAAAAGATCTTCAGAATCAATGGTAATTGTCGAAACAAGTCAGCATCCAGAATCTACCAGGGTGCTGCGACACCGTCTTTTGGTCCATTGGACCATGTATCGTGTTTGGGCCCATTAGGGAGCGTGTCTAGGGTAGGCGAGGACCCTAAGACCTTTATAATCATACGCCGCCACCGTCATTTGGTCTTGGGTTTTGCTTAGATTATTCTTGTAACACCCTAGGTGTTATGGTTGCACTAAAACACTTGCATCACATGAGCATGTGCATCATCATCTCATTCATAAGCATCATACCATGATGAATGTATCATTTCATGTGTGTTTCTATTTGGATTGTTTGGTTCTATGATAGCAATTGTGTGTGCTCATGTGTGGTCTATGCAAAGGGGTGTCAAATGTCCTCTTAAACAACTTAGCTACACTTACAATGTCATCAGCAACAATGTTCATGTTGACCATCTTGCCTAATTACACTTCCAAGTAATAGCCTGACTTGTGTTGACCCTAGAGCTCTTATCTTTGACTATTTAAAAAGTACAACTTAGAGTGTTTGCATCTCTGAGCAACCTAAAGAAAAGTTGTAGCAAATTTTATAAGGAACAAAAGTTATTTTATGACCAACTCATGAAAATGTGTGGAACAGTCTCAAACATGGCCCACAAGTTAGATTTGGGGTTGGATTCTACACTTAAATTTTTTTCTAAGTCCCTTGCTAATTTCCAGTTTTGGAGGTTCGACTTTGGCTTGATTTTACTCTCTATACATTGCAAATTAGACTTTGATCTCTTAAGGAGTTTTGTAGATGGTACATAGGTATTAAACTTTCGTGTAGGAAGTTTGCGCTAAATATCAACATATTTGGAAATCCATTGGCTCCAAATCGTCCTGTCAGGTGATTGATCGCGGGCCTGATGGCCGTCTCCGTCAGGCCGAGTGGCCGACCACCATCAGGCCACGGCGGCTGTACGCCGGTGCTGCCCCCGTAGGTCAGGCCATCGTGGCCATGATGATGCCACACGCCCGATAGCTTGCTTATTAGCTTCATCCACGCCCCCATGCCTCGCCAGTTCGCTAGAAGCAAAGCACCGTGCCTTCGCCATTGCCGCCGAGCTAGCGCCGCCGTCGCACAGCTCCCCCGCTGGCCAGCCACCGAGAAATCGCTCGCACGCATAGAAGCGCCCTGCACTTTTCCACTCGCTCGACCCCTTCACAGCCCCAGTTGTGCCAAGGTGAGGGTCCTTTGGTGAATTTCGTCATCGCCGTCGTGCTTGTCACCTCGCCGGAGCGCGAGCTCACCGTGGCCCGAGCTGACCAGCGCTCCTCCATGCGCCCTTTTCTCTGCATTGTCTTCCCCATGCCTCGTAGTGTCTCTAATCCTACCTCATCTAACCGCTACCGCTCGGAGGTCGCCGGCGAGTGAGCCTCGCCGGAGTAAGCTCCGCCGCCGCGCGGGCCTCTCCGTGACTAGACTTCCCGAGCACATCTCCTAACCCTAGCTTAGCACTAGTAGTGTCACATGAGCACCGTGGTGCCATAGAACCATTCGCCTAGGCCAGCCGTGGCTGGAGCCAGCCGGCGCACCGTCGTGCCACGCCACCGAGCTGCCATGGCCGGCGATGAGTCATCTCCAGTGCACCTCAGCCCTAACCACCTACCTCTATCGATGCGGGATGGTGAGGAGAACACCAAGGTGGGGTCGGTTTTGCCGGCGGATTCGCCGTCGGTGAGCTATCGCCGTTTAACCGCCGATCCTCGCCGTGCTCTGTTTTTGTGTCGATGACATGTGGGCCCTTCTGTTCTGTGGGTCCCGAGTGTTAGTGACAGTGAAGTAAAAAGCTAGTTCATTATTTCAGATTTTGATGCTATTTTGTAAAATTTATATCTCAAGTTTGGTAGATCCAAATTGGGTGGTTCCAATTTTGTTAGGATCTTGGTAAAGTGTAGTATTTAGAAAAAAATATAACATGAATGCTTGTAGTGGAATTTTTGGAAGATTTAAATTGAAACTTGAAATGCGTTTTTAAATGCATGCAAAATTGTTTAAATTATATATTGAGTTGCTGTGCTTCAAAAATTATGAAATTTTGTGGGTAAGCTCTTCTTGATGAGTAGAAGCTCTGACAAAAATTTGAGAGTCATTGCATGGATAGTTTTTGAGTTATTAATTTCCCTTTTATAATTAGGAGATTCTTGTGCTATTTTTCATGGGAAAAATATGTATCCAGTGAGCATGAAACTTTTTGTACAGTGTTTTGGTGTTATAATGAACCTAAGAAAAATATAAAATCTGTTGCTTGACACTTTTCACTAGGGTTTTCTATTTATGCTATTTTAAGCCCTACGGTCTTGTTATTTTTGTGTAGGATGTGATACTTGTTCAAATGATGTGAAATTTATGTAGTAGTCTATTGGAGACATTTATAAGATACTTTAATTTTTGTGGAATTTTCTGTACACTTTGGACATGCGTTCATTATTTAACCTAAGTATCTAAATAAATTAATAAAGGCATGAAAATAATTTATTTAGGAATGGACACTATGTTTTCTGGTGTTCTTTCGACATGTATGATGAGTTAGTAAAGTTGGTCTTATCCGTTTGTATGTTTACAACGTAAGTTAATACTTATTTCTTGCGTTGTGTCTTTCTAGGTAATTCTAGGAACTTTATAAAGTTCACCATGATAAATTGGGTTGCTGGGAATGTGGTCAGTAACAAAGTTGTAGGAAACTTATTTATCTAGCTTGTGTTAAAATTTCAAGACATTTGTCCTAGTAGTTTGAGAGTTATGTCAGTTGGAAGGTAGCACTCACAACTACCTGCTCTCTGGAATCCCGGAACAGTTTTGCAAGATTAGTCTAGGTGACCTAGTTTGAGTTTGAATTAGACTTTGGTGATTAAATTAAAGTTGTAGACAATTTTATAAGCTTTCCAGAAAGTCTTAGATCATGGTATTTGGATTTGTAGAACTCCAGTTATGGATCTAACTTGTAGCTACTGTTTGCAGCCTAGAAACTGTTGAGTGCAGTGAATGACTTGTTTGCTTTATATGAGTTGACGCGATGATTTAGATGCTAGGCTAATTAAGATAAATTGTTAGTTGCAGGTGCTAGACCTCTTACTGAAGATGAACAACTTTATCTTAGGTTATTAGAACTTGGTGAGTGTGCCGTTCTTGCTTTCTAAAAGAGATATGCACCTACTCGGTAAAATCGATGTTAATCTTGTATCATTATGTCTTTCATGTGTCCATTCATACATGGCTGTACATTTCATCATCGCCTTCCATCTCTTGTGCATGCATGATTCTTATACTATGCATATGCATGCAATACATGTTTCCGGAGGGAGTTACGCTTCTGGAATTCGAGCAAGTACTTTCGGAGGAACAACAGCAAGCTCAGGAGCAGGAGGTGCAGGCCCCCGAAGAAGGAGCCAACGAAGAAGTTCTTGAGTGTCCCGATCACCAACCTTCATCTTTTCTGAAAGGCAAGCCCCGGAGCATTCTAAGTCTCCTATGTTTTAAAAATGGTTACCTTGAGTATCTTTAATTGTGATGCATTAAGTGATAGGAACTGGATGCAAACTCTTGTTGCATATATATCTATTCCTTGTCCAGTAAACGTACCCTGAATCCTATTTAGGTCCAGGAGCGAATCAAAGCTTAGCCTTGCTTAGACCGGTAAAAGTCAGGTGATTTCTTGTCACCTGCAAGTTAGGATTATGTCTGGTCATGGTTGGCTATATTTGCTATTGTGAAAAATAACCATGTGTTAATAATGAATTGTGACCGAGCGGGATGTCGATAGAGAAGCAACAAGGCAAGGAGGTCTTGGGTGTGGATCTATCCCCATCTGTGTCGGTTAAGGACCGATTCGCTGTATGTCCTCATGTCATGTTGAACGCATGCCTATCACTTAGTTGGCCGGATAACTCGTTCCGACCACGAAGCCGAGTAGCTCAACTCAGGCCGGGAACCGAAAAGTGAAACTGCACACCCTGAAGGTAGTAAGGATGTGCGGGGAGCCATTGGCATAAGTCCTAGGTGAGATTGACCACCTGTTAGAGTGGACTCCCTAAGGGTGAGGGGCTGGGCGGACCCATGATTCCTGAGTTGTACCAAAGGTGACCCGAGGAAACCACTGATCAGGTTGATTGGGTTTGTGTTAGGAATACCCCTCCAGCTAGATAGGAATTGATTCGAATCGCCATCTCTCCCAGATAGTGAGAACTTGACTGAGCAGCGGCAACGTAGATGCACTTAATGGAACTTGATGGTTAAATCGATGATGATGATACAACATTATACCGGATATGGTTACTAATGTTTGGAGTTAAATCAATTGTTTGCTCTAGTACAGGTGCTAATCTAGTTGATAGGGTCAATTGGATAAAAAGCTACTTATTAATAATGTAAATTATGCTCTCATATCACTAAAGCTTTTATGCAAAATGGTTGTCAAGCAAGATCCACCGATAAAGCCTTGCATATGCCTTGGTGTCATTTATTTCTGGTTTACGACGGGTAAGTCTTGCTGAGTACATTCTCATACTCAGGGTTTATTCACCCTTGTTGCAGATGACATGCTGTATAACGGCTACTACAAGTATTGTCTCCACCCTACGGGGGATGAAGACTAGATCATGGGCATGATCATCTATGTTATCTTATCTTACTGCTTTTGCTAGATATGACTATGGAGCTGGCTTGTATTTGAACTAAGTGTGTGTGATGGTATCAAACTACTTTGCTTCCTGCTATTTGTGAACTCGTTTGTAATAACTATGTGTACTCTGATGTATGAGGTACTTGGGTACTATTTGTGAAATGGATGTAACATGTGGCTTGTTATGTTGAATTACTATGATCTTGGTTGTATGCAAGTTGGTTTGAAATCCTTCGTGGTTTCAATTGACTACCGGGTTTATATAGGGTTCAAGTATGACGGTTTGATCACTCCTGGTGATTGCTTTCATACTTGTGCTCTTATAAATTGGTCGGTTCTGTTACAATTCTATCAAGAACAGTTTCACCGTTCATCGGTTTGTGAGACCCCAACTTCGTGAGATTAATCATTCATCTGCAATTTGGTTGTGTTCTTTCTTATTTTTGCTTGTGTTCTTCATTGTGTAGGTAGGGATGAGCCTTCTTGGTGAGGTCAACCTGGTCTAGTGACTTGGTTGATAACCATAGGAGCTGTGGTGCTAAGATTGCAAGGTTCGATCTTTCCATCTGAAGCTGGATTGGTGTGTCATTCTATGCCACAATGATAGTTACCTATACCTAACGGAAGATCAGGATCCCCGTCCCCATTACACGGCCTCCTCGCAGAGGGGCTAGGGTCAGACTCTGGCTTTGACTCCATTAGGGGGAGTCATCATCCCTCTCGAGAATGTTTCATGGCAGAAACCTCCGAGGGACATGTCGAAAGCATCTCTGTGGAGGAGACTAGCCTAGCAGGCAACCTCAGTGGTGCAACCGAGAGGGGGATAGCAGCCCCACCTCATGTAGGGGTGGAGCAGCTGAGAGCCCAAAAGAGGAAAAAAGACAAAGCCGAACAACAGCTTGTTCGGGAGTACGTGGAGGTCGATGAGGAGATCAGGCATCGCAGAGATGGTGGGCACGCACGCGTCGTGGCCCATGATATAAACCAAAGGATCATCGCCGACAATGAAACCCTTCCCCACTTTGCTTGGGTGAGCCAAAACATCACCGCCGCAAGGGCCTTGCTCTGTGGCCTTCTAGAGGCCGCAACGCTCGAGGATCGTCGGGCCCACTGTGAAATCCGCACGCTACTTGAGCATGCGGCAGTACAGCAGGCGGAGAGCTCATTGTCTCGGCGACGTGAGCCCAACACTAGCCAACGTATGCCCTCGGTACATCCTGCTAGGGATGCATTGGTCCACCAATCATCGCAAGGCGGTGGGCAGCCCACTGCAATCCCGATACATCAACGTCTCGGCCACAACCGCGACGCACACAGCACCCTCGATGCCCGCCGATGTGCCTATGGTGACCCAAGGGAAGGAGCCCGCCATGGCTATCATCCTCGGTGTGGTAGACGCTATGTCAGTGGTGAGGACCAAAGCCCGAGCCCTGGCCTCCTAGGGCCTCAAGCCTTCAGCCAGCACATCCTCAATGCTGCGTTCCCACCAAGGTATCGACCACCTACTAATATCCCTAAGTACTCTAGGGAGACAAACCCTAGGCTTTGGCTTGAAGACTATTGGCTTGCCTATCAAGCTAGTGGTGTGGATAATGATGACTTCATTATCCACAACATTTCGTTGTTCTTGGCCGATTCAGCTCAGGCATGGTTGGAACACCTACCGTCCAATGCAATCCAGAGTTGGGCAGATCTGAAGGAGATCTTTGTCAGAAACTTCCAGGGAACGTACAAATGCCCTAGGAACACATGGGACCTCAAGAACTACTGTCAGAAGGCCGGTGAGACCCTTTGTGGGTACATCTGGCGCTTCTCTCGGTAGTGCAATGAGCTCTCCAATGTCACCGACGTCGATGTGATAGGAGCCTTCCTATCCGGGACGACCTACTAGTCCTTGGTTCATAAGCTGGGATGTAAGGGCCCGTGGACCACCAAGGAGCTCGTAGACATCGCCACCAGCCACGCCTTAGGAGAAGAGGTGGTCAGAGCGATCTTCGATCGCCTCGAGGGCAAGGCAAGGTGGGATGAGGGTGCTAGCGAAGGCACCTCCAATTGTTCCGCCAAAAGAAAAAAATAAGAAGCAACGGCGTGAGGACCCTGAGAGGGGTTGTACGTCATCGTGGAAGTACTCTGACTAGGCGCCTACAAGTTGAAAACCATCGATGGTGAGGTCTTCACCAACGCCTAGAACATTGAGCAAGCTATGTTGTTTTTACCCTTAATAAACGCATACTTTCCTTATCAGTTTTTGTCTTCAGAAATTCCCAACCTTTAGTGACATCCTGACCCCTGCAAATTGCGAGGGGTCGGACCACACTCAAGGGGCTGATATAAGTGATACAAGTACGTTTATCTTACAAACACTTCCTATGTGTTACCTTTGCAAACATTCTCTAAAGCTTTCCATTCTTCTCATAACAAGTCCTAAGGGCTAGGATTTTGAGAACAAATTCTAAGTACAACTGGTAGGACTACGGAAACCCACACCCCAGCGGTTATGACCTCCTTGCTCACTAGTGTGATCAGAATTGATTCACTCGCACTCCTAGTTTAATTGACCTAGACCATGGGATGGCTCAGAAGGCACCGAAACCTCTTACACAAAAAAGAGGAAGCTGAAAAGCTGTTTGCCATAGCGAAAGTTGAAAACTTATGCATTTTTTCGCACAAAATTAATTGCTTACAAAGTGATCCCATCACGAAAAGGACTAATGTATTGACAAATACAAAAGACTGTTCACTTGGGGGCTCCCCCACAAACTTATTCGATTACAGTTTCTGACCAGCCCTACGACGAGTACTGCTACGGTCATCGCGCCACGCTCTCCATCGGTGATGCCCTATCACTCTGCGGGATCCTCGAAGGCACCGTCCTCTACAAACATTGAGCACCACGTCGATGACTGTGGTGCCCTCCCTAGGGCATCTAGGGACTACGCCATCATCATCAGCCATGACCCTAACAACAGCGCCTCTGCTAGGGTGTCCAGGGAACTACGCCATCATCATCAGCCTGCAACCATGACAACTGGCATCTAGGCAGGGGGCGTCTCCCACTAAGGAAAGGCCACAACGAACGACAGCAAAGCCAACGATGCTTGGCACCCTCCTAGTGCTCCTCCTCCTTCGGCAGTAGTGGCCCCTTCTCAGCAAAGGTGGCCTGCACCATCTCATCTACATTGGATGACCCCTAGCTCGACATCACGCTCTAGATTCACCAGTAGATCTATGAGTTTTTCTCTCCCTGGCATTATCCTCTCTCACCTAGGACCCACCACGATGCATGAATGCATTTGGTGGAAAGGAAGGAGAAGAGATAGCAGCTCAGAGGTAGGCGAAGGAGTGGGGCAAAAACTCCCCTCCCCCTCCCTATTTAAGGAAGAGGCATAGCAACTGAGGAAAGGCAAAAGGTTGGGACGAAAATCTCTCTGCCTTCTCCCTATTCAATGCAGGTGGGAGATCAATGCTGATGGGAATCCAAAGGGGCACACCTAGACTGACAGGGACGCGCTCTTGGTCGACAAGATGTCGCCGTGGTCAAACAAGACGTTGCCTAGGAGTGGCCCACCACTAATGCACGCCGGGTGCGAGAACCTAGGCACACCCGCCTGCAGGCGACTCTCTGCTTCCCTAGGCAGGACCATGAAATGACCCAATGGGGGAGGTCCCGTCGGGCCTCCTGGGTCCATCGGATAGCCCAGGTGAAATGATGAACGAATGGCCGTAGAAAGATAAGCACCTTTGTTTTCTTACTTTGGGCGTTAATTTCATTATCGAGTTTTCGACCCCAGCAATGGCAAGGGCACGAACATCGCTCGGGAGCTGCCGAGAGTGTCTACCTGTTTAGACATTCTCCTTGCCCGACCCCTCCTTACTTTTAAAACTGAAAGCATGGTGTGTGGGTATAAAACTTTGAATACAATTAGACAAACCACCAGACCCTACGCCACGATGGCTACGGTGTTTTTGTTTACTAGAATAATTGAATTCACAGTTCCTCGCACCACAAGCTTTAGCTCCCACCTTCTCAAGAAGGGTTTGGGGGGTCCTCCTATAGAATCTCCTTCGAGGAGAATATGTTAGGTCGCCGAAATCAATTGAACGGCTCAGATCACCACCGAGAGAAAGAAACAAAAAAATAGCAATGCTTATGCAGGTTACACCGACCTCGTCGCAAACATCGGACCCAAACCCCACACTGAACATATTTGGTAAGAGCTTCCCATCGCTCACACCAGCCAGCGTAATGTTACCACCCCCCACTTTCAGTTTCAATTAAGTTATATATTGAATCCATGCATCCTAAACATTGCATATGCAAATCGCTGTGTCCCAATGCTTCATGTCGCGTCACTGAAGCGGCAGCTGCCTCATTCAATATGAGCGGTGACTGACCGAGATTCGAAGGATCGGCCCACAAAGGGCTCGATGTCTGTCTCACTGTCAAATAGAGCTAGGGGTGAAAAACCGAGATGAGCCCCAGCGGCCTTGCCTGACCCCGCTTAGAAGCGAAACAGGGATATCTCGACCTTTTTCATTCGATTCTAACCCCAAGCTAGACCCATAGAATCTCCATCGAGGAGAGGCCAACAGGCCACCTGAGCCTATCGAACGGCTTGGGCATCTACCGAGGAGGCGGGTTAAGAAGTAGTGAAATGCCACATGAGGGCTCTGCCAACCCCGTTAGCGAATGATGGACCCAGATTTCACACGAACATACCCGTTAGCGAGCTCACTGAGCATGACACTCGAGCCGTCAAGGCAAATATCGTCAACTCAGCCCCTCTAGTTGCAGAAACTAAGGACAGGGGTAATGTGCAAAACATGGCCGACCCCTTAACAGACCCTAAGGGGCTCGGGGGCTCAAGCCGCTCAATCCATGATCAAGAGACCGAGGTTTGAAAGCTAACCCATGAAGGGTCTAAAGCCACCTTGTGTCCAACAAAAGCCAGGGGAGAAAAATGTAGATGAGCCTTAGCGGCCTTTGCCCAACCCGCATTAAGGCGGGAAGGGTCATCTCAACCTTCTATTTCAATCCAGCCTATAGCCGAGCCCATAGAATCCCCATTGAGGGGGAATCTATTGGAAGGCGGGTCAAGGAGCAATGGAATGCCACCCGAGGGCTTTGCCAAACCTGCCATAAAGCAAACAGGATCGGATTCCATCCGAACATCCTCATTAGTGAGCTCATAAAGCACGTCGCTCGGGCCGTCGAGGCAAGTGACGTCGCCTAAACCCCTCCAGTTATAGAAATCATGGATGGGGCGATAGTCACAAAATGAGTCGGCCCTTGACCAAATCCCCACCACATGCGGGGGCTCAAGGAAGGTTGGGCCAGCAATAAGACCAAACACACGGTCACTGCAGCGATCGCCAAAATCCTAAGTAAGGGGTACGTGCGACACTAAGTTTGCTACCCTCGCTCTGGTCTCCAGTAACATCTAGCCCCAGCGACCGCAAGGGGTCAGGATCTCACTCAGGGGCTGGCAAAGGTACGAACCACCTCCTTTCCTTTTTTGAAAGTCATTACATCAGACCTTTTTCCTTGCATCGAGACTAGGCAGCATGGTTCAGGGGAACAGATAGGTAAGACTGCAAAAGGCCCACACCTAGACTGGCTATGGCAATTTTGCTCACCAGCACAAACAAAATTTCCCCTAAAACACCTTAGGCCCTATAGTCTTAACTGAGCGGAAGGGTCAGATCGCATAAATCTCTTTCGTTGCAAAAAGGGAAGAAGTATTACAAACAAATATTTATTTCAACTAACTAACTACCCCTCTGAGGGAGAACCATGTCTTCAATTTGCTCACCATGCTTTCCATGAGAGGAGTCACCGCCTGCTTCTATTTCATCCAGCTCAGAGAGCTCATAGCCAGGCGCGAAACCCTAGGCTCATTGCCCTTAGGTTGGTGTTATCATCATAATGCGAGTGGGCGATGGCAAAGGCTTGGATAACCCCTAGGCGAAAAGCTTCATTCTCTAGCTGGTGCACCCTGCGCTATGATATCTATGGCATGGGCCACGAGCGAGCTGGTCCCTTCTGCCTACACCACCCATAGGTCATCAGTAGACAACGCTCAGGCCAAACTTCAAGAGTTCGAGCTCGTCGCTCTCCGCCTAAAGAACACTCCTCGCTTCGGCGAGATCCCTGGCAAGTCCGGCAGCGGCGCCCTCAGGCCTCAAGCTTTTGAGCCTTCGTGGTATCAAGCTCGGCCTGGAGGGAGTTGATCCTCTATTGTGCCTCATCACGCTCCCGCACGGCCTGGTCACGCTCCCTGCAGATCGTACCATGCTCCGAGCGAAGCCCCTCTGAGGTCTGGCGTTGCTCATCTTGCTTCCCGCGTAGCCGAGCAACCACCTCGATGGCCAGCTTTGCCCTCTGCTCTAGAGCCATAGACCTCTCCTTGGCTCACAGCCTAAGCTCCTGGTCCTTCCCCACAAATTGGGAGGGGGTGGCTGCAGGTTCGGTAGTGGATGCAAGCTTGACGGCGATCGCGATGCGAATGCAGGAGGCTCTAGCAATTGGTGGTGGAGGTTGACGATGCGAAGGCGAAAAGGCAAAGTACGGAACCCTGGGGGTGAACCCTATGGTTTTATAGGGGCGATGGATGTGAGAAGGGCAATCATCTGCCTCAATCTCCGAGCCTGCCATGACACACCACTGTGTCACATCAT
Organism: Miscanthus floridulus; assembly: GCF_019320115.1. Lineage (NCBI taxonomy): Eukaryota > Viridiplantae > Streptophyta > Magnoliopsida > Poales > Poaceae > Miscanthus > Miscanthus floridulus. The sequence goes on along the minus strand of NC_089596.1, from coordinate 83,307,623 downwards.
GGGATACGTGCCCGTGATCCTTATCCTTTCCCACCAAAATCGCGTCGGATAGTTTGCCTTCCCTAGGCAGACCGGGACTCTTTTCCCACTGAGGGAATACGGGTCAAAGGACCCTTTCTTCGGCCCACCTAGGCCCAGAAGTCCAAGGGTCGACCCAACAGTCTCAATGGCCATCCCAACAAGGGATGGGCCCGCAAGCGACTAGGATTCAGGGACACGAGCATCAGTAGGACCTCGACCCGCAGTCGAGCCCTAGCCAGGCTGACCCTAGATGAGATCCCTGCGAACGGGATACCAGGGTTCCCCTAAAAACTACCTAGTTGACAAAAACCGAATCTCATAGCCTTACCCATGAAGGGTCCGAAATTACCCCCGGGCGATTCTATCCGAATCACCTGGGGGCCCGGGGGCTACACCCGACGGGTGCGCTCGCGCGCACCCTCTAGCGAATCGAAATACCCTCTGGGTGATTCTATCCGAGTCACCCAGGGGCTCGAGGGCTACTGTCGGGGACCTAATACTGGGGTACCCAATGAGGTGGGACTAATGACCATCGAATGTTGACGCTAACAGTCAGACAAAGAGCACTACTATGCTTCTTGCCCGAATGACGGAAGACTAGTTTCACCTTGCCCAATGACTAAGGGCTGGCTCTGTCTCACTCGATGTCCGAGGGTGGGCTCCGCCTCGCCCGACCCCCGAGGGCTGGCCTCCGCATCACCCGATGGCTAGGGGCTGGCTCAGCCTCACCCGATGTCTGAGGGCAGGCTCTGCCCTGCCTGACCCTCAAGGGCTGGCCTCCACCTCGCCCGATGGCTAAGGGCTGGCTCCACCTCGCCCGACGTCCGAGGGCAGGCTCCGCCATGCCCAACCCTCGAGGGCTGGCCTCCGCCTCGCCCGATGGCTAAGGGCTGGCGCTGCCTTGCCCGATGTCTGAGGGCAGGCTCCGCCCTACCCGACCCCCGAGGGCTAGCCTCCACCTCACCCAATGGCTAAGGGCTAGCTCCGTCTCGCCCGACAGTTCGAGGATGGGCTCCGCCTCGCCCGACGACTAAGGGCGGGCTCCACCTCGCCCGACGATTGCACCCTGCTCCTTCAAGATGACAAGCATAGGGTATGACTAGACATTTGAGTCAAATGCAGTACCGAGGACCATGCCCTACATGCTTGCAGGAAGGTACCATCAGGATACGATGGGATGGGCGCTTTTGGTCCTTTTCGACGTAACAGTGTCTGAATAGTGTTGTAGGCGCTGACTTTTGTCCCATAGTATAGTAGGCACCGCCTTCAGTCCTCGGGCATGGATACTAACATAGGCATACGACAGTCATTATGGTCCAAGACAGAAATCACATCATCTACAGTGATGGGTGTATGGTTACTTTCCCTGTTACTCCCCGAGGGGTCATAGCTTGGCTCTCCGACGCACCGCACCGTCCGCTGGCGTAGGATGGGATGCACCCACTTGCTAAATGAGGCCAGGGCATGGCCTACGAGGATCAGTGAACACTCCACCTCTGACATGGCCTACCGTGTTAAGCAGGGCAGGCATAGGGAAAAAGAAAGACACGGCTCCCTCAAAGGACCTTCTATACCTTCGGCATTTTCCTTTTTGTCCGATCTGTAACCCTACTCCCCCCTTGGTCTATAAAAGGGAGGGTAGGGGCCCCCCACCAAAGGGGCCGACTTTGGACGGATCAGTTCAACATACACAACACATCACGCATACCGTCGAGCAGCAACCTGAGCTCTTGGCATCCTTTTGACCATTCCATTAGAGACCTAGGACCTCTCCCTCTCTCAACCGTTTGTACCCCCTACTACGAACCTTTTTTCGGTACTAATAACATGAGCAGCAGCAGACTGGATGTAGGGACATTCAGCCCAAACTAAGTATAAATCTTTTGTCCTTTAGTGCACCATCCGAGCCTAACATGCAACAATCATAAATTTACTAGCCGATGTTTGTTCGAAACACCGACAAGCAGTCATCGGCATCTAGAACTATTTCCTCCAAATGAAAGGCTTTGCACAGTGCCTTGAAGACCTAGAGTCGAGGACTATCCAACCTATCCCTCTTGATCGCCAACTATAACAAGGTTATTCTTTTCCTTGGTGCTCTGGAAGATAGAAGGTTTCTCTATAATCCAGAACTCAATCTTTGGATCATGGTAAAAATCAGCTTGCTGCTCTACTGGATTATAAGAATGTCTACTGGAGAAAGAGATATACAGTGAATAGAGTTAAGTTTGGGGATGAATGCATGAAATTTTTTCCACGCGATGGCAACAATCTCGCATAGGCAAAACTCCATTCCCCAACTCCTCAATGAGCAAGGTCTTTGGGTCCACGACAATGAATGCAAAGCAGGGGCTACTCTACAATTCTTTCAGAAAGCGCATGGGTGTAACCACTAGCCCAGTCATGATCTTTGATCTGCAGTCGCTCATCACTGCGGTACCTGGTCTAGATGAGTTGGTGTTACCAGTTTGAACATGAGGAGATTGAATCTATCATCAAACAGCATGCTAATTGATAAAGCACTAGGTCCTGATGATTTTAATGGCATGTTCATGAAAAGGTGTCAGGCAGATTATTAAGCAAGATTTCTATTCCCTCTGTGATGAGTTCTATAATGGCACAGTGAACCTAGAGTGTATCAACTAGTTCCTACATCACCCTTGTGCCCAAGACCAGTAACCCAGACATAGTCAATGACTTTAGGCCTAATCTCATTGCTGAATATTAGTCTAAAGTTGTTGACAAAAATCCTGGTGAACAGACTACATAATGTCATTCTCAAACTCATTCATTGTAACCAATATGGTTTCATTTGTTCGTGTTCCATTCAAGATTGTCTAGCCTGGAGCTTTGAATATATTCACCAATGTCATCACTCAACAAGGGAGGCTATAATTCTAAAACTGGATTTTGAAAAGGTGTTTGATACATTTGAGCACTCTACTATCCTACTAATGTTGTAGCATTTGGGCTTCTTAGATAGATGGATATCTTGGATCCACTGTATCTTATCATCGGGATCGTCAGTAGTGCTCTTAAACGGTGTCCTAGGCAAATTCTTCAAATGCAAGAGGGATGTTCAGGCAGGGAGATCCACAATCCCCCTTGTTATTTGTCATTACAGCTGAACTTCTTAGTATCTCATCAACAGGGCTTCAGCACTTGCACTACTGACAGCACCCATCCCTTGTGAAAATGGTGAATTCCCCATAGTTTAGTATGCCGATGATACCCTCCTCATCCTTTAGGCTGATGCACGTCAATTGTTCTTCCTAAAAGCATTACTCAACAGCTTTGAGGCTGCTTCAGGTCTCAGGGTCAACTACAACAAGTCATAGATCCTACCTAATTAATGTCAACCATGATAGAATGCAGCATCTTTCTAATACGTCTGGCTGTCATGGTGGGATCACTGCCGTTCACATATTTAGGGCTACCGATGGGCACCACCAAGCCATGCATTGAGGACCTTACACCAATCATGGACCGGGTTGAGAGAAGACTGTCAACATGCTCCACGTGGCTCTCTTATTCAGGTAGACTGTAGATGGTTAATTCAGCTATTACGCCGATAGTCACCTACACTCTTTGTACTATCAAGGTCCCAAAGGGCTTCATTGACAACATAGACAGGGCCCTGTAAGCAGTGTCTCTAGAGGGGAAATGATGACACCACACGAGGAGGCAACCTTGTGGCGTGGCTGACTATCATGAGGCCTAAGGACAAGGGTGGTTTGAATGTGATCAACCTGCAGCTTGCAAAATGATGCTCTCCTCTTGAAACAGCTCCACAAGTTTTATAACAAAGTGGATGTTCCATGGGTGAAGCTTGTTTGGAATAAGTATTATGTTGGCAAAGTGCCCCATGAATGCAGAGAAATGGGCTCTTTCTGGTGGCGTGACATCATGCATCTCAACAACATCTACAGAGGTGTTGCACGCTGCACATTGGGAGATGGCTCAATAGTTTCTTTTTGGGATGATCTATGGTCAGACTTGATCATGTCTGCTCAATATCTAAGACTCCACTCGTATGCCACGGAACAAGTCTATCTTGGTACAAGGAATTAATGATGTATGAAGACCTTGATGACATTTTTGTGCTTCCACTGTCAACCCAGGCTTATGAGGAGATGATGGATCTATAGAATCACCTTGTCACCTTGGAATATGATGATAGCACCGTAGATTTCTAGACAATGCTATGGGGACTCCCAATATTCATCATGGTAGTTCTACAATCATGTCTTCAGTGGCATGGCTTTGACTCCTTACTTCAAGGTACTCTGGAAATCTTCAGTGCACACCTCGTGTGAAGTTTTTTGCGTGGCTAGTGTTGATGGACTGACTAAATACTGAAGATGATGTTAAGAAGAAGGCTCCTGAACATACAAGATGATGTACTCTATGTTATGTGCAACCAAGGTGCTAATGAAGATATTGATCATCTTTTCTTTATGTGCCCATTTGTGGTTCAGTGTTGGACCTCAATTAACTTCTCCTGGGATGTCTCCGTGCCACTAGCTAAAGATTGATGAGGGCCAATGAGGTGAATGCTTTGGACTTCTTCAGTCGAAGCATCCCTAATTGCAGCATGGGAGCTCTAGAAACTTAGAAACGACAAGATTTTTCAGCGTCGAGACCCAACTCCTTCTCTATGGCTTGTAAATTTCAAGCATCAATGTAATTTGCAATCCGTTAGACTCAGGGAGGACCTTAGGTCTTCCTTTTGCTTTTGACTAGATGCTTTCAGTTAAAACAGGTTTGTAATCTTGACTATTGCTTAATTTATTTATAAAATCTACTATGGGGATCTCCCCCACAGTCCTTTGTTTCAAAAAAAATATATTACATGCCATGATTATATTTTTTTTCCATTTTGACTCATGCGAGGGTTTTGGTGTCGAGTGAGTCCTCTTCAGCTTCCCTTCACATGTACAGCGCTACACAACCATGGACTACAATTAGAGAGGTTTCTGCACGCACGATTGTTTTGACAAATGATCATTGCATCCAAAATATGCTTTCATCCTCGGCAGCTGTCTGTCATGAGTACTCATGAGGAAGCCTCCGAAGCTACGTTGTCCCGAACCGCCACCCAACGAGCGTGATTTTCCAAGCCACTTGTGGCCGCTGCAGGAGCGAGCCCATCGTGTCAGACTGTCAGCGAGGGATCCACTGTCCCGAGCCTACACGCTCCTCAATTTGGGATCGACAAGCCGAAAACAACGGAGAGAGTAGGCAGGAAGCACGCGTTGCTGTCCATGAGTGACGCGCGAGCGCAGCTAGCATCTAGCAAGCGTGGACGCACATGGATAGACGTGGACCATTTCTCCTATCAAGCTTTGGCCCGATTTGGCCCACTACAACAGCGCAGCTAGTTTCCCCCATCTAGTTCGGCCCAATTGGGTCATGAGAAACTTGGAGGAAGAGGTGGAGATGAAGATGAGATGTCCAACACAAGCGAGAGGTCTGTTCCAACACGATTTTGAGTTTGCCTTGGCCTTCAGGATTAGTCTGCCATAAAACGGACGTCTAGGATGCATTCGGACTCCGTTTTCAATGACTCACATATGAATGAAAAGATAATTTCATAAGCTAACCAATGGTTTTGGTTTGAGGTCCAAATTCCACCAGAGTTAACAGGAATCATCAAAACAAGTCAGCTTTAAGAATCTGTTATGGTGTTGCGTCACCATATTTGGTCCATTGGGTCATGTATCATCTTTGAGCCTGTTAGGGGGGCGTGTCCAGGGGGCGATGACCCTAAGACCTTTATAATTAGTTGCCACCACCATTGTTAGGTTTTAGGTTTTGCTTAGATCATTCTATCCTTGACAGTCGCCGTTTCATCGGTTTATGAGACCCCACTTTGAGAACTTAATCATACATCTATAGTTGTCCCATACTTTGAGCTATGTACTTTTGAGTTTCTTGCTTGTGTTCTTCATTTCGTAGGCATTGATTAGCCTTCATGGCGAGGTCAATCGGTTGGTGACACGATTGATAACCAGAGGATTCATGGTGCTAAGATTGTAGGGTTTGGGTCTTTTGATCTAAAGTGGATCGGTGTGTCGTGCTCTGCCAAAAAATAATAGTTATCTTCATCTGTGGGAGCACTGGTTTGACCCACATCTGATGGTCAACATTATGTGTTGCGTGGATCCAACAACTATTGGGTTAACGGGCGAGTCCGCCACCCATGGAGTGGCACTAGATTCATGTTTAGAAAAGATTTCTGCTTTGATCGAATGGCAAGACAAAAGCTCAATATGAACCGAGCCTAGCGCCCAGACGTCTGGCCCTAGGCCTACGTCTAAACGAGGCTCCCATTCGCCCGCGCCTACACCCCACTCTGTGATGTATGCTTGAATAAAAAAACTACGACATACACAACCCCATCCGCCCAATGACCATCCCGCTCTAGAGGCAGCGTCCATCCATACGAAGCTCCCTCGCTTACGCCTGACACACGCAACTCCCTCATCCCTTGCCCATCGCCCATCCCTCACCCGTACGGAGATTAGGTCAAGCTTGAATTGTCATAGCGAGATGGAGGAAAGGGAAAGGGAGGAGAGGTAGAGGAGAGGAGAGGGCGAGGCGCGCTGCGTGTGAAAGGCATGAGGTAGGAGCCAAAGCTTTGCGGTAGGACGCTCTTCGCCAGCCACCGGCATGGTGCAACACCTGATCTACTTTTGAAATGTCCAGATGAAACATACACAACGTACGTCTGAAGATAGATGAAACACTTGAAACATGTGTGTATAGCCATTACAACATGTGCAACACCCAAATCTACTTTTAGAACATCGAGATAAAACATTTGCAATATAAGTCTGAAATAGATGAAACACTTGAAACATACGTGTATAGCCTTGCAACATATGCAACACCAAGATCTACTTTTGAAATATTCAGATGAAACATTTGAATCAAATGTCTGAAACATCTGAAACATAGTTCTGAAACACTTGAAACACATCATCACCGGTGGCCAGGGTCTACCTGGTGGGGAACTACGGTGGCTCCACGTACGATGAAGGAAAGCTCAGGGATGAGGCTCCACATGGTGGCTCTAGCGGCGGTGGCGTAGATCTGCACCGAGGCATGCGCTCGGTGGGGTCGGGGAGCTCGGCGATGTCCGTGTGGCCAGCTGCGAGGCGACTAGTGGCTGAGACGACGTCGGTGGGACAGAGATGGCACCGTAGGAAGCAACGTATGATGGGAGGATGCAGCGCCATGGTGCTTGAAGGCATCGAAGAAGGCCTCGACGAGCGGCCTCGTGCTTCCTAGGGCGAGCAGCCTTACGCTGGAGAAGGAAGCGGCGCTGTCTTGCAGACAACGTGGGATAGGGGCGGATGTGGCGCCGTGGCGCTAGAGGGCACCGGAGAAGGCCGTAGTGATTGGCCCCACGCTGCCTGCAATGAGCTGCCTGGCGCTGGTAAAGGGAGCAGCGTTGTTTTTTTCTATGAAGCGATCTGACGAGCGACGTTTGAAGGATAACCAGCGCTTTCAACTCCTTTTCTTCACCAACTTCTTCTCCTTTATAAATATGCCAACACCACCAAGTGTACAACACCTTGTGCATGTGTGTTAGCTTTTAACAAATATTTTTCAAGGAGTTAACCACTCAACTTGCCGCGCCACTCGATCCTAGCAACGATGCAAAGTTAGATCACTCGAGTGGTACTAGATGACCGATATACAAACAAATTTGCCCCTCTTGATAGTACGACCATCTATCATAAACCGGGTCATGCACTTCTCTACACAACCGATGACCGGTGAAATAAAATGCCCTAGGTTATACCTTAGCCTTGCGCATTCCATTCCAACTCCTTCGATATTGATGCAACACATGCACCAACCAATCACCAAATGATATGATCCACTTCATATCATCATGTGATCGTATTGGTTCATTGATCTTGACTTCACTTGCTTTTCACTGTTGCCTTCGTCCATCGGCGCCAAGTCTTGCTCAAGCTTCACCACCACACAGTCCATCGCTCCAAAGCCTCCAACTTGCCCTTCACGCTTGCAACTGGTCCATCAAGCCAAGTCTTGCCTTGATCTTCTCCACCTTAGTCACATGACTTAATGTCATGTCTCATATGCAATGAGCTCCTTCATCACATGTATGAGCTTTGCACCAAGTTCAGGCCATCTAACCTCCATGGCATGTATTGCTCACACACTTGTACCTGTGGATTAATCACCTGTGTATCTCACTCAAATACATATTAGTCCATCTAAGGTTGTCACTCAATTACCAAAACCAAACAAGGACTTTCACCTACCTGTCAGCCTTGTCGCTATGTCGGTTTCCCACCGCCTTTTAGGATGCATCTAAGCTGTTCCTTAAGTCAGTTTGATTCAAGGTCTCACGTTGGACCCTCAGGGCTATATAATTCAGCTCCTGCCTCTCCCCTAGGCATTACACAAGTCATCAAGTCATTTGAGAAGACAGAAACCCTAATCATCCTTAGAGCTCCAACATATTCTAGGGCATAGCTAGTTATGCTAGGTCTGGAGGGAGGCAAGCAGGCTTCGCTTGGATTTCCGATCGTGTCAAGAGCATGGTTCAGTATAATTTTTGTACCCCCTCTCTCTTTTATACCTCCATTACTTTTATATGCTTGCTACAATTGTTATGACAATATTAGTATTCATCTTATTTATATTCTTCGTTATAATGTTCATTGTCTACTTTGATTATATACTTAGTATAGTTGGATTATCATCATATTCAAGCATATGTTCGTATAGCGCTCACCCTAAGGATCCATGGGTGGGTGGTCGACATTGTGTAAGCATGGTATTTATACGTTATTTACCTACGGATACACCCTATATTCTGGGTCATGTGGTAGACCGCGGACGTAACACTTCCATTGAGTCCTTCGTAGTCCACTCCCCGATATAGGTAGCACATAGGATCTGATTACGAAGGGGGACAAGATCTGTTCTTAATCTCCCTCAGTAATATCCTTTATGTGTAGATATGAAGATGATCTTAACAATGACTATTAGGTGTAATTGCACTAATCAATGTATGCTTTGACTTATAATTAAGAATGACTTATGAATTATTCCTCTAATATTCTACCCGACCATGCTAATGCCATAGAAAAGAGTACTCTATATATCTTATCCTATGACTTATCCCTGTTATGAATAGAATATTAGTTATGGTTTGCTTATCTATCAATAGTATAAGTTATTAATACATGTCTATGCTAGGCTTTCCCTGTAGTAAAAATATAAATAACGATACCTGAAATACTCTAGGTTAAAATGCTACAATAGTATATTATCTGTGCACTTGCAGATCCTTTTCATTCATATATTTATTTATTTATTCTAGTCACATAATTAATAAAAAACTGCTTAGTATTATTCTAGTAGTAATGCTATGTAGTACCAACAAACATTCTTGCTGCTGTTACTAGGAGCTAGATTTAAAACTCTGTTCTCAGTAACGACACTAAAAAATGTCAACAGGCATCTGACATCATCACTGGGAATTACAACCTAGTAAAGTAATGTTAGGAGGACATGAGACATAGGTTTATAATAGGTGACTACTAAATAAGTGACAAGTTAATAAATACCAACACTAATTGAGGAAAAGTCTTCAAGATCCATAGAAAACTAAATATCACTGCTCATGTCCTAGCAAATCAAGCCTATAATTGTAACATCACTCAAATTCATGATCATAGAGCTACATGTACAAATCCTATGCATTCAGATAGCTGTCAGTATTTGACAGCCATAAACTCTGTAATGGGTGACTCTTTCACCCTCATAGCGGCTTCTTGCCGTTAATTAATAAAATTTGTCCTTTTATCAAAAAAAAAGTCTCAGAAACATGTCGTAGATCAGGATGTGAACCAGCATGGCTCGGCTTTTCACCGTTCTGGAGAGCGTCTGCTTGCTTTTACTTTCAGGGCAGTAGGGTTCACAAGGAAGAGGGAGAAGTTGTCCCGGTCACTGTTCATGACCCAGCTGTTCGCGCCACCTGCTCTGATAAAAAATGCAGCCCACCACGCCATCTCGGTACCCAAGACCAACACGCCTCTGCCCTGTCCAAACCCCAGGCTTCTCCTAGCCCCAGGCCTAGTTTAAATTGCAAGTTTTTTCACTCTCTCCATCACATTAAATCTTTAACATATGCATGAAATATTAAATATAGATAAAAAAATAACTAATTATACAGTTTGATTGTAAATTACGAGACGAATCTTTTATGCCTAGTTAGGTCATAATTGAACACTAATTGTCAAATACAAATAAAAATACTACAGTGCCAAATACTAATTCCTAACTCTAATCTAAACAAGGCCCCACTAGTTTTGTCTGCTCCAAAAAGAGAAAGCCACCTGCCACAGCTCCACTGCTCCTCCCCTTGACCAGGTACATTGAAGAAAAAATGGACAAAAACGTTACAGGTCACAACATGGATAATCGCGAGAGCCCCCAGCTGATTTGACGACTCTGGGTGTCTGGGAAGTGGGTCAGTATACTCTTCCTTGCGGCGACTTCGGACAAGCCGGAGCCGAGTCTATGGATGCGATGCAAGGTTGCATTTCCGGACGACATGCTCATTCCACTGATCGACTCGCCACCACCTTGGCGACTCTCTTCATCACCAACCTCTACAGGCGTTGGCGTGGAACTGCCAAGGGTCAGGCGAAACCCCAGGCAGTTCTAAAATGCTTCATCTCGCCCGACTAATCACCTCCATTGATGCGCAAGTAGTATTTGTTTCTGAAACCAAAACATCAAAATAACTGAATCAGCCTTAAAAAATCAGTTCAATGTTGACAGTGTCCATGTTGTTCCAGCTCAGGGTCAATCCAAAGGTCTATGTCTTAGCTACTAGTCACCACTTCTCCATTGCTTTATGTGTACATAAGAATCTCCAGAAGAAGTTAGGTTTAGTGTGTATGTACGGTGATCCATATCACCTCCAGACTGCTAGTCTTTGGGGGCAAGTTCAAAATTTTGTAGTATCATATCCGAACTTGCCTGTTATCTGTATGGAAGATTTAAATAATATTTTCTTTAAGCAAAACTAGGGGGGCGGGGAGAGGATCCCTGCCTGGAATATATTCAAAGTGTTTATTCGCTGGTTGGTTTTTGGCTGATAAGTCCGGTTGGTACTGGTTTGTTGTGAGAGAAAAATATTATTGACTGTCTGATAAGCCCTGGCTGAAATGTTCGGATATGATACTACAAAATTTTGACCTTGCCCCCAAAGACTAGCAGTCTGGAGGTGATATGGATCACCGTACATACACACTAAACCGAACTTCTTCTGGAGATGCTTATGCACACATAAAGCAATGAAGAAGTGGTGACAGGCTGAAAGCAGAGTAGTTCCTACAGCCCTGTAGGAAAAGAAGCCAGGCTTGAATATTCTCAGGACTGCTCAAGTTTCTCTTTGCAAAGCGTTTCTTCCAGGTTGAAAGGTCATCCATTACACGCGCGATGACCTGCGTGGTAGAGGAGCGTTCTTGGCGGAAGATTTCACCGTTCCGTGCGTCCCACAGTCGCCATAGTACTGTTTATAGAATAGAGGGCCAGAGGTCACCGTCCAGTCCATTTGGAGGGTCCAGGCGCCACGGTTCATCATCCGACATGGAAGCAGCAGCCGTAATCCCCAGCGATTGCCATATCGAAGAGATGGCCGGGCACCCGAAGAAAATGTGTTGTCTGTCTTTGGAGTCATTTGAGCAGCGTTCACACACACCATCACTCAGTATATGTTTGTGGAAGAGGTTTGCCCTGGAGCTCAATCTATCCTTGAAGTACAGTAACGAAAAAAGCTTACTTTGTTGGGGACTGCCGAGCCCCAAATGTACTTACTGTGCAGGTCCTCATGTTCTGAAGATGATCGGAGAGCGGCTATCGACGAGATCTGGTTGGTAGTCTACCGAGGGGTATGTCCACGGTAGTAGATGAATTGGTGGAGATACGCGTGAGGAAACCGGATGGTGACATAGAACACAAGAGACAGTGATTAGACAGGTTCGAGCCGTCGGCTTAACGTAATATCCTACGTCCTATGTCTTTGTGGATTGTATTGTGTATGATCAGATCTGCTATCTAGGAGTCCTAGGGGACTCCTGCCCCTCCTTATCTACTCTGGAGGGGTAGGGTTACAAGAAAAATATCCTATTTGGTACTACAATATCTTCTTGTAGCCTTGCGGTGCACGCCTTGATTTTGTAGGCTGGGCCACCTCTGATGATGTGGCCCATGTCTTGTCCTGTGGATACCGGAGGTCATGCCCCCACAACGGCGTAGGCATCTCTGGTGTTGAAGCGCCTGCCAGTCAGTTGCATGAGTCGAACATCGCTGGCACCATCGAGGTGTATGTCCTGCAAAGGAGGGCAGCTAGCTCCAAGCGGGCTGCACCGGTTAGCCGAGGACATAAGCGCAAATCAATCCCACCCTAGAAAACTTCAGAGACGAACATGTTAGGCCTAGTGGTATGAGAGAAGAGAGCCGGATGAGAGACGAAAATTGGCCCGCTTGGAAGCCAATGATCCTTCCAAAAGGAGGTGGCGGTACCGCTGTGGATTTGCACCCTGATAATTGAACGAAAAGTGTCCAATTCTTCATTCATGATGTTCCAAAGGAAGGAGGAGCCACCATAAGAATCATCAAAAGGAGTATGGGTTCTCAGGACCCAATCTTTCCAAGGAGCCGAATCATTGGAGAAAATTTTGTCAATGAATTTCATAAGTAGGCAGTGGTTTTGGAGATGGAGATCTTTGACAGCAAGACCACCCTCAGGTTTGCTAGCACAAACATTTTCCTAGGCAATGAGGCACTTGGAGCCATGGCAAGAATCTTCACCAATCGAGAAAAAAGCACGACGACGACGGTCAATAGCTTTGATGATGGTCTTATGGAGGCCAAGGGAGGACATGTAGTGGAGGGAGAGGGCGCTAAGGACGCTAGTATAAAGAGTAAGTCGACCAGTCCTGTTTAGGAGAGAGGCATGCCAACCCGATAAATATTTATCGCAGGAGATGAGCGGCGGGCAGTCAGAGAGCTTATGGGGAGAGAGGGGAAGGCCAAGGTAGCATTGAGGGAAGGAGGAGACAAAGGTATGGAAGAGGGACGTGATGTCATTAGCCTCATCTAAGGGGATGCCAATGGGGAGGAAGGTGGTTTTGTGATAGTTAATGGAAAGACCAGTGGCTAACTCGAATTTGCTAAGGATGTCTTTGGCAGCAAGGATAGCGGCAGAGGAAGCGCGAAGGAAGAAATGGGTGTCATCAGCATATTGAAGGAAAGGAGCAGGCGAGGCGTCAAGGATAGGGTGAAGGATATGCTTCATGGAGGAAGGATGTTGGAGAATACACAGGAGGACATCGGCAACAATAATGAAGAGGTAAGGGGAGAGGGGGTCACCCTGTCGCAGCCCATTGCGATAGGTGAGTGTTAGTGAAAAACTTGATCCTAAACATGCTAATATCAAGAGAATTGCTGAGTTCTGTTGTATGATTAAAGATTGTGGATTATTTGATTTGGGCTATAATGGGTCGGCTTACACTTGGACTAATAAACGGTTTAGTATTAACCCTACTTATGAGCGTTTGGACAGATGTCTTGGAAATGCAGATTGGTGTGCGCCTTCCCCAACACTATGGTGTATCATCTACCCATGATGAAGAGTGATCATGTACCCATTCTGGCTGCACTCATCTCCAACCGCTTTAAACCCCATAAGCCCTTCAAGTTTGAGAACCGGTGGTTACTTGAAGAAGGCTTTGCACAAGTTGTCGAACAAAGTTGGCTCTAGTCCTCTTAGCGACCTTTCCACCTTAAAACACATTTTCTAGCTAGGGATCTAAAGCATTGGAGAAAATCCAAACCCAAACTCCATGACCAACTTCACTCCATTGAACACCAACTTCTTCAACTCCAGATGCGTCCACCACATCAACAATGTCAGAGCTTGCAGAAAGAACTCACACGTCAGCACCATACCATTTTAGCTAAACAAAAGGCTTTTCATCGACAAAGATACAAAAAAAACTGGTCTGTCCTAGGGGATAGAAACATAACCTTCTTCCATCAGGCTATTATAAAAAGAGCTAGAAGAAATATCATAACCCCTCTCCAAAACCCAGATGGATCTTTCTCTACTACTCAAGATCATTAGCCCAAACTGTCAAGAACTATTTCACTGATATTTTCACTAGCCAAAATCAAAATGATACAGAAGCAAATGCTATTGATTGGACTAGAAACAACAACAATGCTCAAGTAATAGCTAATGATATTTTCACAAATTCTGTACCTGACATGCAGGAAATTCAAAACATCATAAAAACATGCAAAGCAACGCCTCCCCTGGACCAAACGGTATTAATGCTGCCTTTTACAAATTTGCTTGGGAATGGATAGGTAAGGATGTTCACAAACTTGTATCCTCCTTTAATCATTCCGGCTACTTACCTAAAAGCATAAACACCACACATATAGTTCTCATTCCTAAAACAAATTTCCTCATTACTCCAAAGGACTTTACGCCTATAAGTCTATGTAACGTCAGCTACAAAATTATTGCAAGCAAAGTCCTTAGCTGACAGAATAAAAAATCATTTACCTCATATCATCATCGACCCCAAGCAGCTTTTGACCACGGTAGACACATTGCATCTAACATCATTATTGCTCAAGAGATCATCCACAGTTTCAACCTTAAATCCTGGAGGGAGAAAGCCTTTTTCCTTAAACTCGATCTAGCTAAGGCTTTTGATAGAATTGAATGGAACTTTATAGTCACGGCACTTCAATGGCAAGGGTTCAATAGCCACTTCATCTGTCTTGTCCACAAATGCATATATCTACAACCACCCTCTCAGTCATTATCAATGGCGAACCAACTACCTCCTTCCATCCACAAAGAGGTGTCAGACAGGGTTGCCCTCTATCTCCCTATTTATTTGTTCTTGCCGTTAATGAACTCTCCAATTGCTTGCAAACCAACATGGATCTTAATAATATCCAAGGAATTAGCCTTGGTCCGAATAGCCCACGTATTCACTCCCTACTATTTGCTGATGACTGAATCATTTGTGGCCAAGCAACCAACATAGAAGCATCCAATATTAATTCAGTTCTGCAAACTTTTTGCTGTGCTTTTGGGAAAATGCCAAATCTTGCCAAGTCTTCTATTATGTTTAGCAAAAATGTTGACCAACAAAGCAAACAAGAAGTCAAAAGAGTTTTCCCTGTCTCAGATCTAACTCCAAACTCAATTTACCTTGGTCACCCTCTTATTTTCATTCACAGTGACAGAGCAAAAGCATATGAATTCGTTATTAATAAATTCAAAAGCAAACTTACTATGATCAAAGCCAACAAACTTAACCATGCCGGTAGGCTCACCTACATAAACCCAGTCCTGGCTTCTATCCCAATTTACTACATGTCTATGGTGCTTTTTTCAAAAACTTTTATATCCAAAATTACCTCCATCATAAGAAATTTTTGGTGTGCAGAGATTAAGGAAGAAAACTCAACTTCCCCTTTCCATTTTCGCTCCCGGGATGATATCTGTAAACCTAAAGACAAAGGTGGCCTAGGTATAAGAGATCTTTTCAATATTAACCGTAGCCTCCTTCTTCATGCGGCCTGGAGCATTGCCACTAATAAAAATCCTTTCCTTTCCGCCATCTTTAAAGCAAAATATTTTCCCAATTCTAGCTTTTGGTTAGCATAGAACTGTTCTACCAAATCGATTTTGTGGTCATCTGTTAAATAAAACAAATCTTAAATAAACATTGCATCATCCAAATTCACAAGGGCAATTCCAGTATTTGGTCAACTACTTGGTGTCAAATTTAGGAGTCAATCCATGATCACATCAACATTCCTATTATCACTGACAGACTCCCGCAATATGTGGCTGACCTCTGGACTCCAGAGACCCATTCATGAATATAGATTTTATCTCACAGGTTTTTGAATCAGCAGGCAACCTCAGTTATTGCACAAACACCCACTGTGCCGACTGATACTCCTGATCTATCATATGGTGTCCGACGAAATAAGGTATATGCACTACAAAAGAAGCTTCCAGGTTTCTTATTAATGAAGTGCAGGATCAACTTCCTCAACAGGGAGCCCGAAGTGTTACTACACATGCAATGGATATTCTCAAAAGAGTGTGGACTAATAAAACTCTATCTCCACACATCAAAACATTCATGTGGAGATTAATAAGAAGGGCGCTAGCAACTGGAGAAAGAGCAAGAAACCTCTCGGCAAAAATAAGTAAGCAATGTGTAACTTGTGGTATAACAAAAAAATGATGCTCATGTGTTTTTTCATTGTGATTTTGCGAGGGCGGTGTCGTTCTCTGCCAATCCACCCTTGTGCACTTCTCATCTCCCTCACGAACAGGATGGAGTACAGGAAATTTTAGCTATAATGGCCCCGTTTGCTTCTCTTATAATCCGTCTTTTTCAGTTTGTTTTTTCAGCTAGAACAGTGTTTTTCTCTCATAACAAATCAATCGGAACAGTATTTCGGCTTGTTTTTTCAGCGAAGCGAACGGAGCCAATAATTCGTCAGGGCACCTCTGATGAAGTCTTCCAAAAAATCTTAACCACTCTTTGGTATATTTGGAAGGCCAGGAATGATGTCTGCTTCCAAAGAAAAAACTGGTCTATTTTACAGGTACATCATGCAGTGGTAGCAGATATCAAAGTTTCAATGGAGGTGTACGGTAACGGGGCAGTCAATACGGCCCGCTCCAAGACACGCCACCATCCACACGCTTCTCATCCACTCAAGGTGCGTTTGGTTGGAGGACGAGATGGATGGAATATGGCATACATAGATACTGAGACAAGGATATCCATGATACATGTTTGATTGGTTGGATGAAACGAGTTATTTTTCTGTTTGGTTGGATTGATGAAAATGGATGGATAAAAATGGATGTGATGAGAATAGTTGACTAATTATATCTATTATTTAAAAATAATAACAACTAATTAGACAGTAATAAATATGCACTAATACTAATTTTGTCATGATAATCACTAATTTAAAATTAAATATATTAATTAGCACCACTAATATCCTAATTAGCACACTAAACATGCACTAATCAATTTATTAGCATGTATCAAAACTAATCCTACTATCATAATTACTAAGTAACAATATAACATACTAATATTCCTTAATTTATTTACTAATGACAAAGATTAGAAGACATGGATAAGTTAGTCCGCTAGATTTTTTCGGACTAGGAAATCCAACATCTTGAGATATATTCTCTATCCATGGATTTACTTATTCTAGTGATCCAACCAACCAAACGTTGTATATGCATGGATGGTGCCATCCCATCCATAGGTATCCAAGCAATCAATTCATGGATATCGAGCAACCAAATCCACCCTAATGGACCATGGGCTCAGGATGAAGAAAATGCATGTGGCACAAAGCACGCAACGGCAGGACGGAGAGCGAGAACGTGTTTGGCTGATGGGTTGCACAGTAAATTTTGGATTATTTCGGATGATTCAATAGGATTCTGTGAGAGATAATAAGCTGAAACCTGAAACAAGAAGAGAACATACCAGCCCAACGGGCTGCGAGATAGAGAGCGAGGGGCAGAGATGAGAGATGTAGAGGTGTCACGTCAGCCACGCTGACACAGCTGGATTGATGATATGTGGTGACGTACTCTCCATAAAAAACACGCAATTCTAGCTTACTGAAGGAGTAGGATGAAACCACACTGGAATCTCTAATTACGATTCCTCCAACAAATCGGGCTAACGGATATGGCCATGTCACCCACAAACCCGCTAGCCGTCGGATCAAGCCAATGAGCGACGTGAACCGTCCGCTGCGGTTAGCGGGCCTCTCACCCGTTCAGCCATCAACTCGGAGAGTCGCGAATCCACGCGAACCCACTCGCGGGTGACTTCTGCACTGCACCTCTGTAACACCTCTGGTGTTATGAGCTCGCTAAGCACCGAGATTATGGACTGAGAGATAGATCTAATAATACAGTGAGTTCATTTACTTAGCGTAAATAGGTGGTGATAAAAACTCCTATAAAAAAGAATAGAATGAGTTGTGTTAATTGTTGGCATAAAAACAATTTCTATGAACATCGACCAATTATAACTAGAGTACATCATGGAAATAAAGATTTGAGGGCAAGTTACGTAGCTGGGCATGTAATTTTAAATCTTCGAGAATAATAATGTCAGCTAGTATTTTTGGGAAGCTCGGAAATCAAATTGAAATTAAATCCACTCTTCACGGTTAAGTCGGCAAACAAACGATTTAAGTTTAAAGTGCTATCTTTGGTAAATTATATAGTGGAACATACTTAAATAGGCTTAGACCTTTTGGAAATTATGATAAAAGTGTTAAAAGTTGTAGATCAAACTAAACCCTTAATTTTTCTAAGTTAGAAATGATAGACAGTGTCTTTTTCTAAGCAGTATGTCTATGTTTTTGCACGATCGATTGCACCACGGCGAGTACATCAGCCTATAGTACACAAGCCCGATGAGCATACTGCATACAAACTAAAAACATATTAGAAGTGTGTGCATCGAGATACACTACACTTCGAGATACTCATGCACAGTGCACAAGGAACACAATTTCAACATATTTCTTTTGTAAACAAATTAGGGAAGTATGATGAAGGCAATAAGCACGTAAATCGATTAATGTAATGTTGTGAAATGGCTACGGATAACTCCGCCTACGTTGAGGCGCCTATGGTGCTCTAGTATAGTAGGTCCCAAGCTTTAATAAAGGAGGAGGGTTGTGTTAGACTTGGCGAGCCAATGTAAAAACTTAGCCACTAGTATTGAGATGAAACCCAAAAAAATCCCGTTGGGGCGTGACCCTCTTAGAGACGCGCCATACCGAAACTCGGGTATGGTGTTAAATGAGTAAGGGCCGGGTCATCACCCCTGTGATATGTCATGTCATGATCTAGTGAAAGGTCCTAAATGGCTAGAGGAGGATGAATAGCCTATAAAAATTCTCAACAAAAATACTAGAGCAAGTGATTAGTAACCTAAATGACAAAATATAATTTTGCTCTAGCTCTACAAGGGTTGCAAGCCACATATCCCAACAATTCTAGTTGCTATGATCTTTAGGCGCACAAGAGGCTAAGTCACTACTCACTAAGAGCTCTCAAACAAGCTACACTAAAGAGCTCCACTAGGTAAAACTAAACTAGCAAGCAAGCTCTCAAAACTAGCTACACTAAAGAGCTTGCTACAGAACTAGTTTGCAAGGAATGTAAGGGAGTGAGTAGGGTGATTATACCAGTGTGTCGAGGAATGAACCAATCACAATATGAATGCCAATTCAATCACTCGGAGAATTCCAAACACAATGGACACCAAGATTTTTCTCCCGAGGTTCACGTGTTTGCCGGCACGCTAGTCCCCATTGTGTCGACCAACACTTGGTGGTTCGGCGGCTAATAGGTGTTTCACAAACCAAGCCCACCACAAGGGCGCCGCAAGAACCTACCCACAAGTGAGGTAACTCAATGACATGAGCAATCCACTAGAGTTACATTTCGGCGCTCCGTCGGGGAAGGCACAAGACCCCTCACAAGCAATCGATCGGACTCGGAGACAATCACCAACTCCGCTCAACGATCCTTCAATCACCGGGCCATCTAGGTGTTGGCAAACACCAAGAGTAACAAGATCACGATCAACCCAAAGCTCCCACCTAGTGCCACGAGATGATGCAACTCAATGCAATGCACTAGAGGCTCACCAATCTCACTCAAATGATGAAAACAAGTGTGCAAGTGAGTGGATTGTGTTTGCTCAGATCCCAAAGGGTGTGCACAAGTGTATGGGATTCCAAGAGTGGCCATGACCGTCCACCACCTCTATTTATAGCCACACATGCAAATAGAGCCATTATACCCCTTGGACTGCTGTCTGCGAGGGCACCGGACAGGTCGGTGTGGCACCAGATGAGGGGTGGCGGTGCCCTCTAATAGTCGAATTCCAACGACTAGAAACTAGTCGTTGGTCATCGGATAGGGGTGGCAGTGACCAACCCAGCTGAGCCCCTGAAAACCATGTCTCTGGAGAAAACGGGCGGTGCACCGCCGTGCCGGTGGTGGTGACTGTGGAGGTGCCCCCTCGGCCCAAACTCTAGTTTCGCCAGCCTCGGGTGAAAAGAGGCGGTGGCACCGGACAGGGGGTGGCGGTACACCACCATGCCCCTGATGGTGAACACA
Source organism: Miscanthus floridulus (assembly GCF_019320115.1). NCBI lineage: Eukaryota > Viridiplantae > Streptophyta > Magnoliopsida > Poales > Poaceae > Miscanthus > Miscanthus floridulus. The sequence goes on along the minus strand of NC_089596.1, from coordinate 83,287,312 downwards.
GCCACATCCAGTGACCACCCCAGTGCTGTTGCTCAGACCCACGTCCAGGAGGGCACCGCCCTAGGGGTGGTTGTGCACCGGACAAGGGGTGACGGTGCCACCCAGACACCTCCACTTTCTCTCCAAGTTGCAAACCTTGTCTCATTTCGATCCACGACAACTTGAGCGACTTCTCGCAAGCGATGCTAACTCTCAAAGTGTTTTCTCAAAACATGTTAGAGCCAAGTTAGCATTTCTCAAAAACATTTTCAATAAATATTTTTGCTTGCTCTCCGATAGCGCACTAGGCCTAAATGCAATGCATGAAGTCCAACACCTAGTGGCACTAGATGACCAAATTGTCTAGTAGAGATCCCCTCTTGATAGTATTGCCATCTATCCTAAATGTGATCATACTCTCTATAGTGTCTTGATCACTAAAACAAAATCCCTATATGTACCTTTGCCTTGAGCTCCATAGTGTTTTGTTTTTCTCTTTCTTCTTTTCCAAGTAGAGGACTTGATCATCATCACATGTGGCCATCTCATCATCTCATGTGGTCATCATCTAGCTCCACCACTTGGCTTAGGACCATCCTCTCTTGTCTACACACTTAGCACAAGGATTAGTCCCTAGGTTTCATCAATTATCCAAAACCAAACTAGGGCTTTCAATCTTTCTTTTTTTAGTAATTGATGACAACCTTTTCACAAAGATATTCAATAAAATCTTTTTAAATTCATGTTGCTTGCCCAAGCATTTTACCATGTGTAAAGGATATGGACAAGTTTCATAAATCCAAATCGGTAGCATTAGCTCCCCCACATATGTGCTAAGAGTTTGGATTTGAAAGCTTGCATATATGTATAGATTAGAAATGTGGGAAAGTAATATCTATCAAATGATGCTAAGGTGTCAAGAATGGACCTTTGAAGCGTGATACCAATCAGAGTGGCCATTTGAACACCATCCTTAGCACCATGGTTTGCTAGATACCACTTGAAAAGCAAAGACAAACTAGATACCTCGTGAGATCAACATTAGAAGTAAGATTCTAGTACCACTTATGAAAACAATTTAAGTGTCTAGCTATCCTATGCATGCTAGTTTTTCATTTCATCATTCAATTCGTTAACTAGCATACACTACACAAGCAAGGATTTGAATTTAAAAACTTGTGCCATGCAAGCAAACATATGTGATGCATATACAAATGCAATATACAAGTTTATAAGCTTGCTCCCCCTACATGTTTGCTTCAAATTTTAATTGATCCTCTTCTTTTAGCATATCTCTCCCTATCTTATCTATCTTTGTTTTCTCCCTTTTGCAATATCTTTGGGAATTTCTCTCCCCCTTTGTCATCGATGACCACAAAAGATGAGCTCAAAATTTTAGATAGGTTGTGTGAAACCATGTTATCTGAGGATTATTTTCCCAAATTTGGTTCAATCTAGATTACTTGCAAAAGATATTTAACTCGATTTGATCCAAAGACAAGCTTCTTCACAACTCAAAATAAGGGTTATCTTGACCATATTGAGTTAAACACTTATAGCTCATTTTCTAGATTAAACACTAGGTTCACAAGCCCACAAACATGTCATATGCTACCACTAGATCATTACAAGCATAGAAACAATAGTGGTAACATACAAGCATCAAATTTATTTGATTTTCATGAATAAGCCTATAAGATATGAGGAATGACTAGATGCACTAAACAAGTCCTTAGCATAGGATGAATGACATGTCAATCAATTTTACCTTGCTTTGCTCGAAGGAGAGGCATGTCATATAAGTAGGGGTGCATCAACACATATTTGAGAAGTCAAGTATGTTCAATTCATTCCTTAGCTTGTAAAACCTCTTCTCATCAAGTGGCTTGGTGAATATGTTGGCAAGTTGATCATCGGTGCTGTCACACCCCAAAATTTTAGATTTTGGGTTGTGCATAGAAAATACAAATTAAAATAAATGTTTTGATATTTGGATAAATTTTTCAAGTTTAGTTTAAGTTAGCGTCAATTAGTTATAGGAAAAATGTGAATCTTCAAACTTTTCTGAATTAATTTGATGGGATATTGCTTGATGTGATGTTTGCTTGTTGTTTCTTTGGGTGTGAGAGTGAGCAAAGTGTTTAAAATGCATTTAGTAGGTCAATCTTCCTTCTTCGACATGCCTTTATCGTTTTCTATAATCAAATTCCTTGTTTCTCAGCTCAAGCTTTCGTTCGGAGCCTCTCAAAATCTTTTCTTTGTAATCCAAATCACTCCTTTCAGTTTCTCGTCCGTCAATCAATCTCTACAAGCTTATCAAGAAATTTTTCCGGCTTTTCCTAGAACTTGTTCTCACTTTTCTACGAGCATAATCTAATTTGTTTAATGCTCCAAAATATATTTTCAAGAGCTCTAAATACTTTATTTGGGCTCCTCATGTTTTAAAATGTCTCTGAGAATTTTCCCTAAATTTTCAGAGTTTTCGGAGTATTTTTCGCAGGTTAAATAATAATTCTGGAGTTTTCTAGAATTATTTTATTCGCAAAATTAATTAGTTTAAAAAATAATAAAATATCTCCTTTTTCCACCCAAGCTCATGTGCAATAATCCTAATAAATCTGAAATGCCTGTGCATTTAATTACTAATGGGCTTTAATGATTAGTTAGGCCCATTAGTGGAGGTGGAGGGTGCAACATCAATTAGTAACATATTGCTAATTGATGTAGTTATGGAGAGTTCTCCTTCCTATATATATGTACCAACTCTTTGGACAAAGCACACCAAAACTACCGTAAGGGGAGCCTTAGTTTGGGAAATCCCTCATGTAGTAAAATAGAATTTTCTCTCTTCTTGTCACCGTCGGCCTACTCGCACGACTCCTCCGGCGAGCTCTTTCCAGCCACCTAGAGCATCTCAGGCGAAGACCACCACCACGAGGTTCTTCTCGTCGTCCTCTACACTGTGGTATTCTCATTTTCGCAAATCCATCATCGTATGACTAATTCCCTTGCTTTTCTTTTCCGACGTGGTTTTCCGGCGAGCTTCTCCATTGGTGCTCTCTGTTCTTCTCTGTTGATCACAACCGGCAGCGTGGTGTCCGTGAAGAATGCCTCCCGCATCTCTGCCACCAGCACCGTCGATGTTTTGCGCCTCGGCCACCTTCATGCGCCTCTATGTAGGTAGCAGGCCACCTCCGCCGGAGCGGCAGCTCTGTTGCAGTGCCGCCCTATTCCAGCCTCGCCTAGCCCCCTGTAGCAAAGCCCCCTCCCTCTTATTCATGACAAAGATGGAGGAAGAAGACAACATATTTACAAGTTTGCTGCCAGTCTGTACGACCTGCACAAGTAGAAAGGTGACGGATCTACTGTTCTGCCACTTGTTCGTAATCTCCGCTATTTGATCATCCTAATTCCAATTCGGTTCATTCAAGTTACATTAGTTTTGTATTGTCACGCTCTATGCAGCAGTACTAATGTTTTTCATGTCACATGTTTTAGTATATAATTAAATAATTAATTTAATTAGTCTATACACGGCTAGTTTTATAATTAAAAAAACAATGTAAGTAAACTTTGGTCTTTCATAAGCAAATGTTAATTGGATTAATGTTAACTTATATGTTTCAAATTGTAATATACTTAGATCAAACATGTTCCATGTACAAATTCATGTTAGAGGCTCACATGCTTCTCTTTTACGTTGTTAAAGTTTGAATGGATTAAATAATACACACATGTTTATAATTAAAATATGATTAGTTTAACTCATCTTTCTAAATTAGATATATAATTTGACTAATATGAACTAGTAGTTTCAAATGATTTTGGTTACTTAAAATAAATCAAGCATGTTGGCTTTTCTTTTCTTTTATAATATAAAACTCCCGATGGTCATTTTCTTTTTAACCGTAGACTCGTTCTTGGTGTTTTATAATCTTGTGAACGTAGAACTAGCTCTCTTTAAATAGGTTGTTTTCCTAGGTGGTGTGATGTTCTTAGTTTAGTCGTTTGTATGCTTGTATGTTTGTGTATGTGCCTGGTGTTTGCTACGAGTAGAAGTGAACCGTCCGTAAGCGCAGGAGACTCGAAGTTGAAGATGAAGGCTGAAGAATCTGAGTAGCTATACATTGAGTGGAAAGCAAGAGTAAAAGGCAAGTATAGCATGGGATCATCCTTGTTGTCCTATTTACTTTAATAACAACTTAATCATACGCATGTGTCTACCTTGGCAACCGTAGTAAATTTCCTAGTTGTTTGATATCTTGGATTCCTTGTCACCCATGGGATATTGCATTGGGTAGTGATGCTAGTGCTCAACTAAAACCATGATCTTATAATATGACTAATAGTATATGCAATAAATGTTAAAATATTTTTTAGCATTTGGCTTAAGAGGGCTAGAGCATTGGGTTTTATGGTGATCTAGATTCCTCTCCCTAAGGATTTATCTGTAAGTGGTCACTGGGACTTACAGTACAACTATGAGGGCCACATGGCTCTAGCTTTAGTCAAGTATGAGGACATTTTTTAGCTTGTTAGTGGTTACCCGAAAGGGCGCAAAAGGGGCTTGACACGATTGAAAGCTCTAGTTTGGTTTTGGTGAATTGATAAAACTCTAAGTGCTAACCTAGTTTATCAAGTGATCATGACATAGGTAGCACATTCCAAGTAGTGAAGCAAATAAAGATCATGACATGATGGTGATGCCATGGTGATGATCAAGTGCTTGGACTTGAAAAGAAGAAAGAGAAAAACAAAAGGCTCAAGGCAAAGGTATAAATGGTAGAAGCCATTTTGTTTTAGTGATCTAGACATTTAGCGAGTGTGATCACATTTAGGTTCGATAGCCGTACTATTAAGAGGGGTGAAACTCGTATCGAAATGCGGTTATCAAAGTGCCACTAGATGCTCTAACTCATTGCATATGCATTTAGGATCTAGTGGAGTGCTAACACCCTCGAAAATGTTTGTGAAAATATGCTAACACATGTGCACAAGGTGATACACTTGGTGGTTGGCACATTTGAGTAAGGGTCAGGAACTTCACCGGCGCCCTAGACAGAAAAGATGGAGGTCACTGTAAGTGACCGGACGCTGGTCTCTATAGGACCGGCGTGTCCAGTCAGTAGCAGCTGAAGAAGCACAGCATCGGTCATCGATCAGACGCTAGCGCTGAAATGACCGGACGCTGGCTGGCTGCGTCCGGTCACACCGACATGGTCATGCACAGAGGAGTCACCGAGTGACTAGATGCTAGGTGTGTCCGGTTGAGCATGACCGAACGCGTCCGGTTGTGAAAAGTCGTCTCTGGATGCTTACTGGAAACGACCGGATGCTGGGGTTCAGTGTCCGGTCACTTTGAGCTGCAGCGTTCGGTCATCAGTTGACCATTGAGATCGAGCGATCAACATTTGAAGAGAGGGGACACGTGGCACGCATCGCGTGACTAGACGCTGAGGTCCAGTGTTTGGTCGATATGATCGGAGCGTCCGATCACCCCGTGTTGTGCCTAGTGAAGGGGTACAGCGACTCTATTTCATGGGGGCTTCTATTTAAGCCCCATGGCTGGCTTAAGCTCACTCTCTTGGCCATTTGCATTGACATAGCAACCTTGTGAGCTTAGCCAAAGCCCTCCCACTCATCTCCATCATTGATTCATCATCCTTGTGAGATTGGGAGAGAATCCAAGTGCATTGCTTGAGTGTTTGCATCTAGAGGCACTTGGTGTTCGTGTTTCGCTACGGGATTCGCTTGTTACTCTTGGTGGTTGCTGCCACCTAGATGGCTTGGAGCAGCGAGGATCATTGAGCGGAGGGTGGTGATTGTCTTCGGCTCCGATCATGGTGATTGTGAGGGGTTCTTGACATTTCCCCGGCGGATAGCCAAAAGGTACTCTAGTGGATTGCTCGTGGCTTGTGTGATCCTCATCTTGTATTGGTTGTGCATCACCCTATTGAGGATTTGGCGTGTGATGCCAATTAGCTCGTGAACCTCCAAGTGAGTGAATCACCACAACGAGGAGTAGCTTGCCGGCAAGCAAGTGAACCTCGGTAAAAATCATTGTGTTCATCATTTGATTCTGAAGTGATTGGTCTTCATTGGTATTCATTCTTGTGATTGATTGGCTCCTTCTTCGACACGGCGGTATAAACAAATTGCTCACTCTCTTTACATTACCACAAACTAGTTGTCAAGCTCTTTAGTGTAGCTAGTTGTGAGAGCTTGTTAGTTTGGTTAGTGTGGCTCTCTAGTTAGCTTTTGAGAGCACACTAACTTAGTGTAGTGTCATATCTATTGTGTGGATAGAAACTATATAAACTAGAATTGTGGTAGGTGGCTTGCATTTTTAGTAGGCTAGTGCAACACTTGCTTCGCCTCATAATTGTCTAACCGGTTTGTTAAGTGTTGTTGTAGAAATTTTTAATAGGCTATTCACCCCCTAGCCATTAGGACCTTTCAATGATGGGTATAGGACCATGGGCGGATTTGGGCCTAGGGCCACTAGGGCCATGGCCCTAGGCGTGGCCCAAGGAACTCCTTATACGGCTCTTATTTTTCTAGCCCAATCCATTCCAGAAAGGAGAGGCCCTAGTCTGTTGGCCCAGCGATAGCAAACGCGCTCGCAATCATTTGTCATAGGCTCGCAGCGCTCTCCTGGCCCAGTTTCTGCCCTCTCATAGTCTCGTCGCACCCCCTTGCCCCTTGCCCCTTGCTCTGTGGCTCGGCCATTCGCCTAACTCCAAACCCTAGCTGCATGGCTTGCAGCTCTAGTGAAGCGGCATGCAGCCCTCCTGGAATTCAGAGCGGCGTATCCTTGGATTGGAGGTGAGCTGGTGCAATGCTTGGATTTTAGGCGAACAGACAGCGACTAAATTTCTCCAATCCCTGTGTCGTGCGCCGTGCAATTGGGTGTCCTAGTGGCCGGCAATCAGTGTTGACTCGTTCGTGTGGTTGGATGGGAGAAGCAAGCAAGCATGTTAGTGTTTAGGCCTGGTACTCCATGCTCCTAATTTTCCCAATCTCCTTTTTAAGGCATGACCCATTCTAGTTTTCTTAATTACTCATTAGTAGATGGTGATTGCTCCATTGATCATTGGAAGATAATCCTTTTTTTAAATGTTCCTATTGTTATTCATTGATCTACGCCTATTTAAGGTGGTACTAAAATGTGGTATTTGAATAAGTTCATCTTTCTGTATGCTAGAACAGGATATATTTGCAATTTGCTCAAGTTATTTGATGCGGCAAAATAGGCTTGCCTGAATGCGATTTTGCAAATAAAATAGGCTTGCCGGAATAAGTTATTATTTTATTTGTTGCCTGTGTGAATTATCAGTAGGGCTTATTATGAATTGCTTAGGCGGCTTGGTGGCCCTAGGCATTGATTTTCACCAGCTCCGCCACTGTATAGGACAACCTCTGTTCCTATGTGTATAGCCATGAAGGAATTGTGTCATTCGAAAGGGGGTTCCTACATCTACTTGCCAATTGAAAACCTAGCGGCCCTAAATTGTTAGACGAACCTTTAAAATACTTCATAGTGAACCCTGCATGCTCACCTTGGAAGTGTTTTGGGAGTTATAAACCCAGGCATATGGGTAACCTTGACTCATAGTGAAAGTGTACAACCTCCATAGAGTGTAAAACTGATATATCAGCCATGCTCACGGTCACGAGCGGGCTTGGAACTCTTACGAAATAGATGATCATTAATGGTTAATTTTTTATGCTATTCATTATTCATGTTTACTTGATCATGTGTTTACATGGGCTTATGATAAATTTGATGCTACTCAGTTGCTTAAAAATGTGACTCACTAAAAGCTAATCGCAGTAAACCAATGTCAACCTTTTGAGCCTCATGAACCCCATGTTATATTTTTTGAGTACAACATGTGCTCACCCTTGCTATTTCCCCCACTCCTCAGTCTATAGTAAAGTTGCTCAAAGGATTGATGAGGACATAAAGGAGTTCTCAAAAGATTGATAGGAGTGCTAGGCTTATGTTACCCCTAGTCAGTCGTCCCTATGAAGAATAGAGCCTGAAGATTAGCTACCGTTCTGTGATACTCTGATGTAAGTGCCAATATAGCTATGTATATGTTATTTAATGACATTGTTTCTTATACTATTTATTCTGTGGTTATATGTGTAGACTTCCTGGGCACACATATGGCGAACCTGGTTTTATCTTTAAAATTGGGTGTGACAGGTGCCCACACTCTCAAGGCAAATGTCCCCTTTTGTTGATGATCTCTAATGAAATGGTGACGGACATCTATGTGCTTTGTTCTTACATGTTGAACCGGGCTGTTGGTGAGCTTGATTGCACTCTCATTGTCACATAGCAATGGCACTTGCTTGAACTTGATTCCAAAATCATTCAAAGTAGCATTCATCCAAAGTAATTGAGCACAACAACTATCGACCAAAATGTACTCCACTTTGGCGGTTGTAAGTGCCACAGTATTTTGCTTCTTTGATGACCAAGATACAAGTGATTTTCCCAATAATTGACATGTGCCCGAAGTGCTCTTCCTGTAACACCCCTGGTGGTATCGCCTTCGTTAGCTCAGAGGTCAATGCCTAATAAATCCCTGTGAATACATTTTTCTAGTGTGTGACTCGCTTTCGTGAATAAAGGAACCAATTAAGTGTTACCGATCCACTTGTCTTGGGCTTAAAAGTTTTGAATAATCCTGTGAACAAAGGTTGTTTAGGGTATGTCTTGGAAAAAGTGTGAAGAAAGTGCTTAAAAATGCCTGATAGTAATTCGAGCAAATAAATAGCGAATGGCTTGTTTTATTTTGATTAAGCCTAGAAAACAATTTTTATAAACAAAAACAAAATATAGCTTGTATTTAGTACTTAAATGAAAATTGAAGTACAAGTTTAGTATATAAAAATGCAACTTTTGTTTTGGGAATAGATGTTGTTCAATAGTATTTTTGATAGCTCAAAAATCAAATCTAAAATTAAAATTAGATCTTTCCGATGAATCGGGAGAAAGTTGAACTTGTGATTTAAGTGCCATTTTTGGCAAACTATATTGAGCAAACTAATAAAATAGTGTTTAAATATTTTGTTCCTGCGGTTTAGTATAAAGTACAGACTTTCGCATGGAGTATTTCTGGGTTGCAGTCAACAAGGTTTAGGCCTTTTAAAAATTGTGGGAAAAGTGTTCATGGTTGATGAGCTCAAACCGGACTCTTGGCCTTCTAAGTGTAAGAAGGGAGTAGACAATGCCATTTTGGCATTTAAGTTCTAACTAAAATGCTTAAACACTAGCTTCATGTTTCATATTGTTGGTTGCCTCTAAGTGAGTACTTTAGCATAGTGTAGTTCACGGATGAGTTGGAGTTGGCGTGGCGTCGCAAAAATTGCCCTAACTTCACTAAAACGTGTTGTTGGTTTTGTTTCGGGCTTCGATCGTGAACTGGCGTTCAGCGTGACAAACTCATGTTGGCACCTCCCTATCTTCGTCTCTGGTCGGTCTCTGGACGTGAGGTTTACTTCGCCAGCTAGGTGTTAGTATCGACTTTGGGTTCATGGAGTTGGTTGAGCCTTTATCGAGTTAGTAAGTAGTTTTTGGCCCGCTTTAATAAGCATGCGTGTCACCGTTTTGGCTGTTTGGCCCCGTGGGACGGTCGCCTCATGCGCGTGCGCAGCTGGCACCAGGCTCGGCCCAGGGCTGGTCACAGCCTTTCCCTGCATGCCAGTGCCTTATGCCGGGACAACGCCACAACGTGCCTCTCACCTTGCCTTGCCCTCTTGCTGTCCATGCCGTGCTGAGCTGCTGTGCCGTGCACAAGGCAAGGCGAGGCTGCGTCTGCCATCGCTCAGTCATCATGGCATTTTCCCCCACCCTCTGATTCACCTCAGCCGCTATAGCGCTCGCCCTTCGCCACTCAACCCACCTACCACACCCTGATCTCGACGCTGTTGCATGGCCTGCCGCGCCGTGATGCCGCACTGCTACTTGCATGTGGTCGCATGTGGGCACACCTTTATGGCTCTATCCTAGCACTAACTAATGCGCCTCCTACCTCTTGCTCGTGTGGTCATGTCCCTATGCTGTCGTGCCCTTGTCGGGTCTTGGCCAGGCCGCTTAAGCCATCGTCACTCTCTGCAACATGGCAGTGGCAATGCACCCTTCCCTCTTCCTTCATAATCACTAGCTCATGGCTTCACAGCCCAATTCCTTGTGCCAGTGAGTAGCATGGGAAGTTAGCTAGACACCCCATTCTCATTGGGCCTAGCCGTGGTCTGTCTGCAGTCAATTTTGGTTTCTCCTCGTCGTTGGTCATGTGCGCCGCTGTGATCAGAGGGTTGGGGGTAAGGCCCGTAGGAATGGCAGTAGTTCAATTCCTCGTAACCCCAAACTTGCCTTGACTCCCTCCATTTGGTGCTCGCGCTATTTTGTCTAGGGTGCTCGTCGATGGTGTGGTGACGCATCGATCTTCATCATGAAGCGCCGCAGCCCCGCTCGATCGCACGTGGCCAGCTCTGCTCAAGCCGCCTCTGATCGAGTCATCACCTCGGACAAGCTTGTTGTAAGCTCCTTATGCTCACCCACTCACTTGTTAGTCTTCTAGCTACTCTAACTCATCGGAACAGTCACACGGCCGCCGTGGATAGCCGCTCGCCACTGTAGTTCACACCAGTGCGCCTCCGAGTCCCTAGTCGCCACCCATCCTTACGTGTTTAGCAGTAGATGGTGGTTGGCCCCTTACTTCTGTCGCAGCGAGTCTAGTTTGCCCTGTGTTACCGCCTTATGCCATCGGCCGCCGCGCCGGCACACGCGAGAGTCCTAGGGATCTCCCTGTGGTAAGGTGAGAACATCTGAGGATTTATTTGCAAAACCGTTGTCGATAGGAATAGTGTGCATAATAGTCGTGTTATTATCTAAAAGCTCAGGGGCTTTTCTGCAAAGCCAACATCATGCGCGGGCCTCCCGACCTTGGGCCGTGCTGGGCCATCACGACGCGAGCGTAGCCGCGCCCCGCGCTGGGCTTTCGGGCTAAATTAGTGCCGCCGACCTTTTCCTTTTCCTAAGTATTTTTTCTAATTTAGTTTCTAAAGCAAACTTGTAAATTCAATATAAATTTGTGTAGTTGTTCAAAAATTGTGAAACTAATTTTGTTAGGTTCCTAAAATCATGATCTATCTGCTAGTATATCTTGTTCACATAGTTGTATAATATTTTCAGGAGTTCTCTAATTAAATTAAGATGCTTAATATTATTAAGATATAAATTTGTAGGAATTTTTGTGATGAATTGATGATAGGGTTGGTAAAAGCTCTAGTTTAGTTTTGGTTAATTGATGAAACCCTAAGTGCTAACCTAGTTTATCAAGTGATTATGAGATAGGTAGCACACTCCAAGTTGTGAAGCAAACAAAGATCATAGCATGATGAAGATGATGCCATGGTGATGATCAAGTGCTTGGACTTGGAAAGAAGAAAGAGAAAAACAAAAAGCTCAAGGCAAAGGTATAAACCATATGAGCTATTTTGTTTTAGTGATCAAGACACTTAAAGAGTGTGATCACATTTAGGTTTGATAGCTGTACTATTAAGAGGGGTGAAACTCGTATCGGAATGCGGTTATCAAAGTGCCACTAGATGCTCTAACTCATTGCATATGCATTTAGGATCTAGTGGAGTGCTAACACCCTTGAAAAATGTTTGTGAAAATATGCTAACACATGTGCACAAGGTGATACACTTGGTGGTTGGCACATTTGAGCAAGGGTGAAGAAGATAGAGTTGAAAAGGAGTTAGTCACGCTGGTTACAGAGTGACCAGACGCGTTCGGTATGGTGACCGGACACGTCCGGTATTTGGCGACGAACTCAGTGACCGGACACGTCCGGTCGCCACACCGGACACGTCCGATGTGAATCAGCAAACATAGTGTTCTGCAGAACAGTTGATCGGACGATGGCAGTGTCTGATCCGGTGTGACCGGACGTGTCCGGTCAAGCGTGGATGCTTACTGTACTCCACCAGACACTGAGGCTCAGCGTCCGATCAGTTTCTAATAGACGCGTCCGGTCAGCCCTGGTGGCTTACCGGACTCGACTAGGCTCGGTGGCTCAGCGTCTGGTCATTTGTGTTTGTGCGTCCGGTATGAGTGTCCGGTCATCGGCAGAATGGGCTGCAACGGCTATGTTGGTTTGAACTAGACACGTGGTAGTCTAGGAGCTACCGAACATGTTCGGTAGGCTGACCGGACGCGTCCGGTATTCACGGTCGGAGTGTCCGGTGCTGCGTCCGGTGCATTCTGACCGAAGTGTCCGGTCAGTGCGCAGCCAGCCAAATAATTGAGCCAACGGCTCTATTTTGTGGGGGCTTCTATTTAAGCCCCATGGCCAGTTAAAGCTCATACTTTTGGCCATTTTCATTGACATAGCAACCTTGCGAGCTTAGCCAAAGCCCTCCCACTCATCTCCATCATAGATTCATCATCTTTGTGAGATTGGGAGAGAATCTAAGTGCATTGCTTGAGTGTTTGCATCTAGAGGCACTTGGTGTTCATGTTTCACTATAGGATTCGCTTGTTACTCTTGGTGGTTGCCGCCACCTAGATGGCTTGGAGCAGCGAGGATCGTTGAGCGGAGGATGGTGATTGTCTCTGGCTCCGATCGTGGTGACTGTGAGGGGTTCTTGACCTTTCCTCGGCGGAGAGCCAAAAGGTACTCTAGTGGATTGCTCGTGGCTTGTGTGATCCTCATCTTGTGTTGGTTGTGCAGCACCCTATGGAGGGTTTGGCGTGTGATGCCAATTAGCGCGTGAACCTCCAAGTGAGTGAATTGCCACAACAAGGAGTAGCTTGCCGGCTAGCAAGTGAACCTCGGTAAAAATCATTGTGTTCATCCTTTGATTCCGAGGTGGTTGGTCTTCATTGTTATTCACTCTTGTGATTGATTGATTCCTTCATCTACACGGCGGTATAATCTTCTTGATCACTCTCTTTACATTACCGCAAACTAGTTGTCAAGCTCTTTAGTGTAGCTAGTTGTGAGAGCTTGCATGCTTGGTTGGTGTGGCTCTTTAGTTAGCCTTTGAGAGCACACTAACATAGAGTAGTGTCATAGCTATTGTGTGAATAGATACTATCTAAACTAGAATTGTGGTAGGTGGCTTTCATTTTGAGTAGGCTAGCGCAACACTTGCTTCGCCTCATAATTGTCTAACCATTTTGTTAAGTGTTGTTGTAGAAATTTTTATTAGGCTATTCACCCCCCTCTCTAGCCATTAGGACCTTTTAGCTGGCTCTAAAAAATTCACAAAAAAATCTAATATTATTAGGTGCTCACTGTAATTTTTATAGGTCCATAATAATTAGTTTGCTAAGATAGCTAATGAGCCCTAGTTCGAATATATATATTAAATCAATGAAATGTCGAAAAAACTCGGGATGATAGAACTAAAACAATTGCTAGGAAATAACGCCTTATTCGGCAACATGGATATGTAGCCTCGTATGTTAGTCATTAGAGCTAGCTTGTTAGCTTGAGAGGCGTAATCATATTTTAAGAGTTGTGGTTGCCATTGATTAATTATGTCTCTGCGTTGCATCCACGTATATCATAATAGGAACAACGATGGATCGTGGAGTCAACCGGAGAAGCAGAAAAGATGGTGCCTTGATGATCGTGTCACCATGATGGAATGCTAACTTTTGGTTATATCTTACCCAGGCAAGCCCTGGTGCATAACCCCTATTATTCTGCACTTTATTTTATGTTTGTGCAATAAATTTTGAGGAGTTGAATGTAACCCACTTGCATATACATATATCTTTATCATATGAGTCTTACTAGTATGGCAGGATTGTGTAGATTTCTATGCTATAGGATTCGGTAGAAGTCGAGTGATTACTTGTCACTCGCGAGAGATAGAAAAATATTATTATTATATATTATCTCCTGAAACGTATATGAATGATAATTGGAGACTGAGCAGAATGGTACTTTGGATCTGGACTTGGTTAGGCATTCGAGCGAGGCTCGTGTTGCACTTGTTTCGCTTGTGTCGATTAAGGACCATCCATTGTCGTGGATGGTAGTTAGGTCATAGACTTATTATACTAAGCACATACTTGCTTATGGGAGCAGGAAGACTTATCACTCTCTTGTCATGGGTTATGGCTATTTTCGGACTGACTTTTAAGGGTGGTATTAGGTGGAGGTCTAAGCACCATACTAAGACCGAGTCTCAGGTGTTGGGGGCTTGAAGTCCAAGTTTGGACGGGGACCTAGACCCCTTGATAGGAGTGGGATGAGTTGGCCTCATTTGTGCCTGGGGTACAAGTGGAACGTGTGTTTTAGGGTACCCAACTGGGATACATTGATTTGTGAATCGTCGTTTCTTTGAGACGGTACCGACTTGGCTATGGTCTAGCACCGTAGTAAGAACTAGAACTTGAAAGGTGATAAAATGGTTCTGATTGCTTATCCACATGCTTGAAAGTAGCATAGGTGCTTACCTAGAATGATTAGCTAATTAACTAAAAACAACTGCTAAAAACTTGGAACATAAGAATACACTATTAGTAAGGATTCCTGCAAAGGCAATTAAACTAGAAAGCCAAAGAAGCCTTGCATATCCTTGGAGTCTTTTACTTTCTCTTGTTGGGTAAGTCTTGCTGAGTACAATTGAGTACTCAGGGTTTTATTCCCCTATTACAGATGATAGATGGATGGTAGACGACTCTTGAACCTCCTGGTGGGCTCAGAGAGGATTCCTTTCACGCTACGGTCGTAGTGTTGTTTATAACCCTCACTAAAGGTTGTTATAAGAAAAGTTTTTATAAACTGCTATCATATCTTGAATAGAAATATTCACTTGTTAATGCTTCACATATCATTAAATAACTTTCTTTCCGCTGAAACTCTAATCACATGTTTAATTTCGCTATTATATTAAGCAATGTAAGAAATGGCTAAAGATGTTGTAAGCTTTATACTCTCATTTATGATTCTGATGGAAAAATGTGGAGTTTTGAGTTCTCCCTCGGGGTGTGCTCCACAGAACTATATAGTTTAGTGTCCTCGCTCGAGTATTCAGCGTCTAATAGAAGACAAGTACTCTTGAGAGGGCATTAGATTAGGCGGTTCTGCCACACTTCCTCTGTACCTTGCATCCCACATAATCCGAATTGGAATATCCAATCAATTCAAATCTTACTCCTTTGGGATACCACAATCCAATATTTTATGTATGCTTCAAATACCTTAATATTCTCTTTGTTGCCTTCAAGTGACTCTCTCTTGGTGAGGCTTGAAATCTAGCACACATGCATACACTAAACATCATATCTGGCCTTGATGCGGTCACATAGAGTAGGCTTCCAGAATAAGCTTTCAATCATAGACCAATATATCTTTTGATCCACTATATTGCCACTTGCATCACTATCCAAGTTTCCATTTGTCCCCATAGGTGTACTAATACCCTTTGCATCATCTATTCCAAATTTCTTGAGCATGTCTTTGATGTATTTACCTTGACTCACAAATATACCATGCTTCAAATGCTTTATTTGAAGACCAAGGAAGTAACTAAGATCTCCAATCATGGACATCTCAAACTCATTAGCCATCATTTTTCCAAACTCTTCACAAAAGTCTTGATCGGTTGATCCAAAGATAATGCCATCCACATAGATTTGTAACACAAATAAGTCTTTGCCTATCTTCTTGGTAAAAAGAGTGGTGTCAACCTTGCCCATAATAAACCCTTTAGAGAGTAGGAAATTCCTTAACCTCTCATACCATGCTCTAGATGCTTGCTTCAAATCATACAAAGCCTTCTTCAACTTGTACACATGGTTGGGCTTCTTGTCATATTCAAAACTGGGAGGTTGCTCAACATAAACTTCTTCATTGATGTAGCCATTGAGAAATGCACTCTTCACATCTATTTGATAGAGATTGATATTGTGGGCATAAGCATAGGCTAACAAGATCCTAATTGTTTCCAATCTTGCAACTGGGGTATATGTTTCTTCAAAGTCAAGACCTTCAACTTGTGTATAGCCTTGTGCTACCAATATTGCTTTGTTCCTTACTACTATCCCATCTTGATCTTGCTTGTTCTAAAAGACCCATTTGGTTCCAATCACATTGTGTCCCTTAGGCCTCTCAACTAACTCCCATACTTGATTTCTTGTGAAGTTGTTTAGCTCTTCATGCATAGCATTGACCCAATCAACATCCCTCAAGGCTTCTTCTATTTTCTTTGGTTCAATGAATGACACAAATGAGAAATACTCACAAAATAATGCCAATCTTGATCTTGTTTGTACACCTCTAGAAATATCTCAAATTATAGAATCCAATGGATGATCCCTTGAAACATTTGTTGGTTAGAGCACTTGAACTTAATTGATTGTGCTTGGTTGGTCATTTGGTTAAGATGATGAACTAGCCACTTGTTGTTGATCTTGCACTTGAGCACCACTTGTACTAGCTTGATTTTGATAATGAGAACAACTAGCTTGCACATTTGAGTTAGAGAGCACTTGATCTTTGTTATCTTCAACTTCTATCACTTCTCTAGGCCTTATGTCACCAACATCCATCTTCATTGCATTGGCCAATTGAGTGTCACTCACATCATCTAAATTCTCATCTTCCTCTTGGGAACCATTGGTTTCATCAAATTCCACATCATGAACTTCCTCAAGAGTATCACTAGCCAAATTCCAAACTCAATAAGACTTGTTAGTAGTGGAGTAACCAAGCAAGAAATATTCATCACATTTCTTCTCAAACTTGCTCAATCTAGTATCTTTCTTCAAGATGTAACATTTGCAACCAAAGATCCAAAAGTATGCAATATTAGGCTTTCTTCCATTCAAGATCTCATAAGGTGTCTTCTCTAATATTGGATGACAATAGAGGTGGTTGCTATAGTAGCAAGCCATGTTGATTGCTTTGGCCCAAAATGAATGACTAATGTTGTACTCACTTAGCATTGATCTTGCCATGTCAATTAAGGTTCTATTCTTCCTCTCAACAAGTCCATTTGATTGTGGAGTATACTTGGCTGAGAATTGATGCCTAATTCCAAACTCATCACATAGCTCATCAATTTTTGTATTCTTGAATTCACTATAATTGTCACTTCTAACTTTTTTTATTGTGGTTTCAAACTCATTGTGAACTCTCTTGATGAATGACTTGAATATAGCAAACACATCACTCTTGTGAACAAGAAAGACTACCCATGTATATCTTGTAAAATCATCCACAATCACGCAACCATATTTATTGCCACTAATGCTAGTGTATGTTGTTGGCCCAAACAAATCTATGTGCAATAACTCAAATAACTTATATATGCTCATGATGCTCTTTTTAGGGTGAGTGTTGCCAACTTGCTTTTTGGCTTGACATGCTCTACATAGCTTATCCTTCTCAAATGTAACATTTTTCAAGCCTCTAACTAGATCATGCTTAATCAATCTATTCAATTATTTCATTCCAACATGACCAAGCTTCTATGCCATAACCAACCCATGCTAGATTTGGTGAACAAACATGTTGACAATTGAGTTTCACTAGCATTGAAATCAACCAAGTATAGATTCTTATATCTAAATCCTTTGAATATCAAGTTAGAGCCATCTACACTTATGATCTCTACATCATCCACACCAAATATGCACTTAAAACCAAGGTCACACAATTGAGCTACCAGCAATATCCACTATCGATGAAATCTAGTCGGCAATCTACTAAGGGTATGCTCATGGTAGTAGATGAATTGGTGGAGGTGCGTGTGAAGAAACTGGATGGTGACACAGAATGCAAGAGACAACGATTAGATAGGTATTGTGTATGATTTGATATATCATCTAGGGGACCCCTGCCCCTCCTTATATACTCTAGAGGGGTAGGGTTACAAGAAAAATATCCTATTTGGTATTACAATATCTTCTTGTAGCCTTGCGGTGCACGCCGACCAGTGTCGTGCACCACATGCCTTGATCTTGTGGGTTGGGCCACCTCTAATGGTGTGGCCCATGTCTTGTCCTATGGATACTGAGGGTCATACCCCCATAGCTAGTCCCTGAGTGCCTTGTATCCGCTTGGCGACACCATCTTGATCAAGTTCGAGAGGTTTATCATGAAGCTGAGCGGTGAAGATTGAAGCTAACCAGTTTGACTAGTAAACTAAGCGGTGAAGATTGAAGCAAACTGGTCGGCAGGCCTCGACTTGCATGAGTAAGGCTTGCCTAAAGGATGTAAGGGGCTCAAGATAAAATTTAAAATTCTTCACCTTAGGTGAAGTGTAGCCACTTAGACTCCTTAGTCAATAAGAAGGGTAAATCAGAAAAAAGTACTACATTCACCTGTCAGGTGAAGTGATAGCCACTTAGTCCCCGAGCCTACTGAAAGATGAAGAAATAAATCTTGTAGCAGGGTCAAAGAAGATAAATCTGAAAGCTTGCCAACATCATCTATCATGTACTTATCAAGACCTCAGAAGTGTTGTCCTAAGATCAGCACCCTGATCTGAATAGCATGGAGCAACTTGAAAGCACAGCGATGAGACATAGCAAAATCCAAACACCAAGGGAGTCCCTAGCTTAGCTGGCAACTCTTGCACAAAGAATCCAAGCGCCGAGGAGTCCTTAGCATAGCTGGCAAGTCCCCAGCATAACTTTCGATGAAGCCAAAGCGACGAGCAATCTGATCGGCGGTGAAGTGAATGCCTGAGCAGAAGTGAGCATCGAACTGTCCGACCAATTGGTCGGTGATGAAGTCCATGAATTAAATGGTCCGACCAGTCGGTCGGCGGTTATGTTCGAAGTGCCAGGTGGCGCGACCACCTAGACGATGATCCTCTTGTCCTTCCTGATGGATCCAGTCCCCGAGCGTAAGCTCATTGACTGAATCAGGCCCCTGAAACAAAAATATGTAGAATGGGTAGTTCATGATGTAAAAATAAAATATATGAAACCTGGAGGAAAATCAGCAGTGATGAAATAGTGTATGCAGCTCGACAATTAGTTGTAGATGAACATTGTGTTTGTTTTTGGATGAATTGTTTATGTTTAATATAAACCATCTGAATAGTTAGTTTGTAGCTGAGACTCTAGCCCTAGCTAGCCCGTTAACCATAAGCGCGGAGCCCATGTGTGTATGGGAAGAACAAAGTGTCATCAAGGAGCCGCTGCCGACCACCTGTAATACAGAGGGCAGATGCTCATGCATGTATAGGGAGAAGCCAGAGACAGGGCCATCTCTTGGGACATCTGAGCATCAACATGACTGTTTAGAGATTTATTGAGTCGAAAGCGTGTGTCATCTTTAAGATGGTATACGCGGAGAAAAAAGTCATTTGGAGAATGATTATGGAGAAAACAACACGGAGAGACATCAGAGACGTATGAAGATTAGAGAATATTTAGAAGAATATTAAAGCATGACTTAGCTTGATTGACGTAGAGTGGATTAGAGGAGTCGGCGAGTCATGATGTCCGAGTAGATGGGTGTGATTTGGATGGCTTGCTTGACAGCTCGGATGGCTTGCTTGACAGCTCGGACGGCTCGCTTGATAGCTCGAACGGCTCAGCTTAATAGCTCGGATAGGGTATGCAGAGTCAGTAGGTGAATGGGCATAATAGGAGCCTAACAGAGTCAATCTGCATGGGGAGATGAAGCCCTTGAGTGTGTTCGACTAAGGCAAGGATGCAGTCCTAGATCTTCCTTGCATTCCTAAGATACGTGAGGTTGCTTGCATGGTGGTGTAGATCAAGATGCATATGTGCTTGTATATCTCTTCAGCTACTCCAATTAGCTTGTATGGCCGACCAACATCTTTGGTGGAAACACTGCTCCATATCACGTTATCGCCAGCTGCCTTTCCTGATTGCTGGTTGTCATGATTCGTGGAAACAAAATTGTGTATCCAATTAGAAATCACGAGCTGACAACAAGATGCGATTAGGTTTCTCCCAACCAAAATCATGCAGACAGACAGGATATATCTGGAAGTATAATAACAATATTTAATTAGAAAGTGACTTGACTTAGCTTTCTTAGATTGCTTGACTCCAATCTTGTTGACAGCGTGTTGCAGTCTATTGGAGGTGCATGGCAAGGCGTCAGACTCCAGCACGTGCGGCCATTCGCCAAAGAAAGCAATCCACTATGTGCTAGCGTCGAGTTGCCACCGAATGCCAAGTTACCGATGACATGTGGTTGAAGAAAAGATTCCTATTTGGTTCGCCATAGAATCAGCATGCACACCCCCTACCTAGCATGCCACTATCGATGAAATATGGTTGGCAGTCTACCAAGGGGTATGCCCATGGTAGTAGATGAATCGGTGGAGGTGCGCATGAGGAAACCGGATGGTGACACAGAACACAAGAGGCAGTGATTAGACAGGTTTGGGCCATCGGCTTGACATAATACTCTACACCCTGTGTCTTTATGGATGGTATTATGTATGATTCGATATATCATCTAGGGGACCCATGGCCCTCCTTATATACTCTGGAGGGGTAGGGTTACAAGGAAAATATCCTATTTGGTATTACAATATCTTCTTGTAGCCTTATGGTGCACGCCGACCAGTGTCGTGCACCTGCACGCCTTGATCTTATGTGCTAGGCCACCTCTGATAGTGCGGCCCATGTCTTGTCTTGTGGATACCGGGGGTCATACCCCCATAGGTACCCTTAGTAAGCAAATAACAAGAATCAAACTTAATTGAGGATACATTAGCATGTGATTTTTTTGTTCTTGCAATCATGCTCTTTGTGACCAACTTACTTGCAACTAGTGCAAAACAGATCATTGTTCTTCACAAAACAAGTCTTGTGAGGAGCAAAGGTTGCCTTGCCTTTCTTAGGGATATAGCATAATCCCTCTTTATATAGAGAAGCTCTTTGGCTATTCAAGCACATAAGCAAGCGGTCCTCACCATCATAGGCCTAGCCTAGGGTGCGAGTGGGCTCATTGACCTCCTTCTTGAGGGTCTCATTCTCAACTATTAGTGAGGCATCACAAGTGAAACCATCACTAGTAGATGAGGTGGAAGTAGAAGTGCCACAAGAAGGGTTAGTAGGAGCAACAACTATAGGCTCAAGAAAGATTCATTAATTAAATCACAAGTAGAGCCCTTGTCATAACTCACAATGACTTCCTCCTTCTTGGCTTGCTCAAGGAGAGAGGAGTGAGCTTTTTCATGCTTAGAGTGAGCATTGCCAAGCTCCTCATGGTCTTCCTTTAGACTCTCATGAGAGGCTTGGAGCTCACCAAAGGATTGCTTGAGAGCTTTGAGCTCTTTCCATAATTCTTTGCACTTCTTTCTCTTCACCTCAGGACATGTGTGGGCATTCTCCAACATGTCCATGAGTGCCTCCTTGGAGTCCTTCTCATCATCATCATCACTCCTACAATCATCACTTTCATAATCATCACTTTCACAATCATCATCACTTTCATAATATTTTACCTTAGTAGGCATTGCCATGAGGCAGGGAAGGCTTGTAGTTGATGGTGATGCTTGCTAGTGCCTTCTTAATGGATTTCTTGTCATCATCACTAGAGTCATCATCATCATCGGAGGTGCCATCACTATCCCAAGTGACTACATATCCACTTCCCTTCTTTTTTTTCTTGAAGGTCATTTTCTTCTCCTTCTTCTCTTTCTTTTTTTCTTCTCATTCTTTTGCTTCTTCTTCTCATCCTCATCATTATCACTATTGTAGGGACAATCACTACAATGTGATCTAGACTCTTGTACTTGTAGCATATCCTCACATACTCCTTGTTGTGATCTCTTCTCTTTCTTGCACTATAGCCCTTCTTCTTCATGAATTTTCCCATCTTGCGCACAAAGAGAGCCATAGCTTCATCATCAAAGTCACTAGCTTCCTCTCCTTCACTTGATTCTTCTTTCTTTGCTTTGCCCTTGCTCTTGGATGAGGTGCTAGCCTTGAATGCCACACTTTTCTTCTTCTTGTCTTCATCTTTCTTCTTCTCATCTTTGTCAACCCCTTCCCTTTCCACACGGTATGTCTCTTGTGTCATAACATCACCTAGTACTTGGTTAGAGGTTAATTACTTTAATCCTTCTCTTATGATAAGCATTCTTAACATCTCAAATCTTGGAGGTAAGCACATCAAGAATCGATGAGAGATGTCATCATCATTGATCTTCTCACCCAAAGACTTCAAGTCATTAACAATCACTTGCAATCTATGGAACATCTCCAGAATGCTCTCATCATCCTTCATCTTGAAGCTTGTCAACTTGTCATTGAGAATGTACAATTTGGCATTCTTGACTGTCGGTGTGCCCTTATATGTTTTCTCCAATCTCTTCCAAACTTCACTTGCTCTATCAAGATCTTTGATTTGCTCTAACACCTTTGAATCAATGGTATTGTAGATGGTGTTGAGAGCCATTGTGTTTGTAGGATTGCTACGAGGCCTAGAAGGGGGTTGAATAGGCCTGTAAAATTTCAGCTCAAACAAATGTGAGGACTCTGTGCAGCAGTGCTGCTCTGCACACAACATTGCTGCTCTCTGAGCGATAGTGCTACTCGGGCTGTCACCCGAGATAATAGTTCAAAATCAACCCAACAAAAATTAGATCAAGTAAATTACTGATGTTCTTGGGTAGTATTGAACCTGTTTCACCACCTAGAAGTTAGGGGAAGTGCACACACGAGTAGATCGGGACCAAATCCTAGAATCACCATAAATGCAAATATTGCCAAGCAAATCACAAGAACACAAGTAAGACACTAATTTATCCCATGGTTCAGCTTGCCACTAAGGCTTGCCTAAATCCACATTGTTGAGGAGGACACTAAGGCTTGGATTTCACAGAACCCTATCCTCGTTCTTAGGTCAAGAGATGAACTCTTGAGATGAGTGGTGATTTCACTAGCTAATTGGGGTGATTACAAACCTCCTAGGGCTTCCACACAAGTTGGCAAGCTCCACGGGCGACGCGCTAGCTGGCTAGGAGCAAGCTCCAAGAGTAACAAACACAACCCGTCGGCTTGAACGTGAACCAAGTGCTTTAGGTGATGAAGAACAGATTGGGAAGCTCTCTATCATAGTTTGGAGGCTCAATCTCTCAAAGAATCGGAGGGGAATCGATGGGAGAGGGTTGAGGAACTTCAATGGAGAGTGGGAGAGTGAGGAGAGCTTCTCTGGTAGAGTTCAGATGCAAAATGATCATGGGTAACCGTTGAGGGAGAAGGGAGAAGGAAATACCCCCTTCTCCAACGGTCAGAAAATAAGTCACAGTAGTGCTGCTCTGGCCTGTCAGCTCCAAATTGAAAACTGAATCACATGCTGACTAGGCAAGGTAAAAGAGGATGTTTGGTGGATTTGTAGCACTCGGTTGCACATTGAAGCTTGCGCATTGTATCACCCTTTATAGTACGGCTTTTCCTAAACTCAATTTCAAAAGTAAAAGTGAATTATAAACGCCTTTGAGTCGGATGCCGTATCCTTATGTAATTAGGGGCTCCACCATCACATATGTTATCCTTCATTTGATTTTACCAGCTTGTCATCTCGATAAATCTCGTTAGTCCCCTAATTGTGTGGTCATTATCACCAAAACCCACATTAGAGCTTGATTGCACTTACAATCTCTCCCTTTTTGGTGATTGATGACAACACGATTAGAGCGTACAAAAGATATAACTAAACAACTGAGATTTTTGAGTTATGGGTGTAGGAGCTCCCCCTGAATATGTGAATGAAAATTAGAATTTCCAAGTTAGCATTAGAGGCCAAAAATTCACATATTTGAGTGAAATGGAGGCTCCCCCTACATCCATTGCTTTTGTGGGGTGCTGCACACAGTGTCATAAAGATATACGTGATGCAAATGACATGTATGAAAATCAGAGAATTATGCTGCAGCTGGACAATGCAACATTGCTGCTCAGAACACAGCACTACTGCTCGAAGCATAGCATTGCTGCTCTGGCTGCTGACAGCATAAGCGCGGAAGCAAAGCACCAACACAAAGCTATTGCAATATATATCTAATTAAAGCAGTAAATGACAAGCTAAATAGCATCACAAAAAACATGTCCACACCCCCCACCAAAACAAAGCTATTGCAATATATATCTAATTAAAGCAATAAATGACAAGCTAAACAACATCGCAAAGAACATGTCCACATCCACCATAATAGCGAGTACATAGGTAGCAAAAATAGATTTTGAGCAACTCTCAACTCTCGACTCTCCAAGGATAGGACATGAAGCTCCTGCAAATTGACGAAAAACTATGAAAAATAAGTTGTACCCCTCTCTAATCATCTTCTCCCCCTTTGGCAACAAGCACCAAAAAGAGAAGAAAAGAAGAAACTTCTTCATTGATGTAGCCATTGAGAAATGCACTCTTCACATCTATTTGATAGAGATTGATATTGTGGGCATAAGCATAGGCTAACAAGATCCTAATTGTTTCCAATCTTGCAACTGGGGTATATGTTTCTTCAAAGTCAAGACCTTCAACTTGTGTATAGCCTTGTGCTACCAATATTGCTTTGTTCCTTACTACTATCCCATCTTGATCTTGCTTGTTCTAAAAGACCCATTTGGTTCCAATCACATTGTGTCCCTTAGGCCTCTCAACTAACTCCCATACTTGATTTCTTGTGAAGTTGTTTAGCTCTTCATGCATAGCATTGACCCAATCAACATCCCTCAAGGCTTCTTCTATTTTCTTTGGTTCAATGAATGACACAAATGAGAAATACTCACAAAATAATGCCAATCTTGATCTTGTTTGTACACCTCTAGAAATATCTCAAATTATAGAATCCAATGGATGATCCCTTGAAACATTTGTTGGTTAGAGCACTTGAACTTAATTGATTGTGCTTGGTTGGTCATTTGGTTAAGATGATGAACTAGCCACTTGTTGTTGATCTTGCACTTGAGCACCACTTGTACTAGCTTGATTTTGATAATGAGAACAACTAGCTTGCACATTTGAGTTAGAGAGCACTTGATCTTTGTTATCTTCAACTTCTATCACTTCTCTAGGCCTTATGTCACCAACATCCATCTTCATTGCATTGGCCAATTGAGTGTCACTCACATCATCTAAATTCTCATCTTCCTCTTGGGAACCATTGGTTTCATCAAATTCCACATCATGAACTTCCTCAAGAGTATCACTAGCCAAATTCCAAACTCAATAAGACTTGTTAGTAGTGGAGTAACCAAGCAAGAAATATTCATCACATTTCTTCTCAAACTTGCTCAATCTAGTATCTTTCTTCAAGATGTAACATTTGCAACCAAAGATCCAAAAGTATGCAATATTAGGCTTTCTTCCATTCAAGATCTCATAAGGTGTCTTCTCTAATATTGGATGACAATAGAGGTGGTTGCTATAGTAGCAAGCCATGTTGATTGCTTTGGCCCAAAATGAATGACTAATGTTGTACTCACTTAGCATTGATCTTGCCATGTCAATTAAGGTTCTATTCTTCCTCTCAACAAGTCCATTTGATTGTGGAGTATACTTGGCTGAGAATTGATGCCTAATTCCAAACTCATCACATAGCTCATCAATTTTTGTATTCTTGAATTCACTATAATTGTCACTTCTAACTTTTTTTATTGTGGTTTCAAACTCATTGTGAACTCTCTTGATGAATGACTTGAATATAGCAAACACATCACTCTTGTGAACAAGAAAGACTACCCATGTATATCTTGTAAAATCATCCACAATCACGCAACCATATTTATTGCCACTAATGCTAGTGTATGTTGTTGGCCCAAACAAATCTATGTGCAATAACTCAAATAACTTATATATGCTCATGATGCTCTTTTTAGGGTGAGTGTTGCCAACTTGCTTTTTGGCTTGACATGCTCTACATAGCTTATCCTTCTCAAATGTAACATTTTTCAAGCCTCTAACTAGATCATGCTTAATCAATCTATTCAATTATTTCATTCCAACATGACCAAGCTTCTATGCCATAACCAACCCATGCTAGATTTGGTGAACAAACATGTTGACAATTGAGTTTCACTAGCATTGAAATCAACCAAGTATAGATTCTTATATCTAAATCCTTTGAATATCAAGTTAGAGCCATCTACACTTATGATCTCTACATCATCCACACCAAATATGCACTTAAAACCAAGGTCACACAATTGAGCTACCAGCAATATCCACTATCGATGAAATCTAGTCGGCAATCTACTAAGGGTATGCTCATGGTAGTAGATGAATTGGTGGAGGTGCGTGTGAAGAAACTGGATGGTGACACAGAATGCAAGAGACAACGATTAGATAGGTATTGTGTATGATTTGATATATCATCTAGGGGACCCCTGCCCCTCCTTATATACTCTAGAGGGGTAGGGTTACAAGAAAAATATCCTATTTGGTATTACAATATCTTCTTGTAGCCTTGCGGTGCACGCCGACCAGTGTCGTGCACCACATGCCTTGATCTTGTGGGTTGGGCCACCTCTAATGGTGTGGCCCATGTCTTGTCCTATGGATACTGAGGGTCATACCCCCATAGCTAGTCCCTGAGTGCCTTGTATCCGCTTGGCGACACCATCTTGATCAAGTTCGAGAGGTTTATCATGAAGCTGAGCGGTGAAGATTGAAGCTAACCAGTTTGACTAGTAAACTAAGCGGTGAAGATTGAAGCAAACTGGTCGGCAGGCCTCGACTTGCATGAGTAAGGCTTGCCTAAAGGATGTAAGGGGCTCAAGATAAAATTTAAAAATTCTTCACCTTAGGTGAAGTGTAGCCACTTAGACTCCTTAGTCAATAAGAAGGGTAAATCAGAAAAAAGTACTACATTCACCGTCAGGTGAAGGATAGCCACTTAGTCCCCGAGCCTACTGAAAGATGAAGAAATAAATCTTGTAGCAGGGTCAAAGAAGATAAATCTGAAAGCTTGCCAACATCATCTATCATGTACTTATCAAGACCTCAGAAGTGTTGTCCAAGATCAGCACCCTGATCTGAATAGCATGGAGCAACTTGAAAGCACAGCGATGAGACATAGCAAAATCCAAACACCAAGGGAGTCCCTAGCTTAGCTGGCAACTCTTGCACAAAGAATCCAAGCGCCGAGGAGTCCTTAGCATAGCTGGCAAGTCCCCAGCATAACTTTCGATGAAGCCAAAGCGACGAGCAATCTGATCGGCGGTGAAGTGAATGCCTGAGCAGAAGTGAGCATCGAACTGTCCGACCAATTGGTCGGTGATGAAGTCCATGAATTAAATGGTCCGACCAGTCGGTCGGCGGTTATGTTCAAGTGCCAGGTGGCGCGACCACCTAGACGATGATCCTCTTGTCCTTCCTGATGGATCCAGTCCCCGAGCGTAAGCTCATTGACTGAATCAGGCCCCTGAAACAAAAATATGTAGAATGGGTAGTTCATGATGTAAAAATAAAATATATGAAACCTGGAGGAAAATCAGCAGTGATGAAATAGTGTATGCAGCTCGACAATTAGTTGTAGATGAACATTGTGTTTGTTTTTGGATGAATTGTTTATGTTTAATATAAACCATCTGAATAGTTAGTTTGTAGCTGAGACTCTAGCCCTAGCTAGCCCGTTAACCATAAGCGCGGAGCCCATGTGTGTATGGGAAGAACAAAGTGTCATCAAGGAGCCGCTGCCGACCACCTGTAATACAGAGGGCAGATGCTCATGCATGTATAGGGAGAAGCCAGAGACAGGGCCATCTCTTGGGACATCTGAGCATCAACATGACTGTTTAGAGATTTATTGAGTCGAAAGCGTGTGTCATTTTTAAGATGGTATACGCGGAGAAAAAAGTCATTTGGAGAATGATTATGGAGAAAACAACACGGAGAGACATCAGAGACGTATGAAGATTAGAGAATATTTAGAAGAATATTAAAGCATGACTTAGCTTGATTGACGTAGAGTGGATTAGAGGAGTCGGCGAGTCATGATGTCCGAGTAGATGGGTGTGATTTGGATGGCTTGCTTGACAGCTCGGATGGCTTGCTTGACAGCTCGGACGGCTCGCTTGATAGCTCGAACGGCTCGCTTAATAGCTCGGATAGGTATGCAGAGTCGTAGGTGAATGGGCATAATAGGAGCCTAACAGAGTCAATCTGCATGGGGAGATGAAGCCCTTGAGTGTGTTCGACTAAGGCAAGGATGCAGTCCTAGATCTTCCTTGCATTCCTAAGATACGTGAGGTTGCTTGCATGGTGGTGTAGATCAAGATGCATATGTGCTTGTATATCTCTTCAGCTACTCCAATTAGCTTGTATGGCCGACCAACATCTTTGGTGGAAACACTGCTCCATATCGTGTTATTGCCGGCCGCCTTTCCTGATTGCTGGTTGTCATGATCCGTGGAAACAAAATTGCGTATCCAATTAGAAATCACGAGTGACAACAAGATGCGATTAGGTTTCTCCCAACCAAAATCATGCAGACAGACAGATATATCTGGAAGTATAATAACAATATTTAATTAGGAAGTGACTTGACTTAGCTTTCTTAGATTGCTTGACTCCAATCTTGTTGACACGTGTTGCATCTATTGGAGGTGCATGGCAAGGTGTCAGACTCCAGCACGTGCGGCCGTTCGCCAAAGAAAGCAATCCACTGCGTGCTAGCGTCGAGTTGCCGCCGAATGCCGAGTTACCAGTGACATTGGTTGAAGAAAAGATTCTCATTTGGTTCGCCATAGAATCAGCATGCACACCCCCTACCTGGCATGCCACTGTCGATGAAATATGGTTGGCAGTCTACCAAGGGGTATGCC
The DNA here is from genome assembly GCF_019320115.1 of Miscanthus floridulus. NCBI lineage: Eukaryota > Viridiplantae > Streptophyta > Magnoliopsida > Poales > Poaceae > Miscanthus > Miscanthus floridulus. Next base: position 83,258,526 of record NC_089596.1, on the reverse strand, counting down.
CATGGTAGTAGATGAATCGGTGGAGGTGCGCATGAGGAAACCGGATGGTGACACAGAACACAAGAGGCAGTGATTAGACAGGTTTGGGCCATCGGCTTGACATAATACCTCTACACCCTGTGTCTTTATGGATGGTATTATGTATGATTCGATATATCATCTAGGGGACCCATGGCCCTCCTTATATACTCTGGAGGGGTAGGGTTACAAGGAAAATATCCTATTTGGTATTACAATATCTTCTTGTAGCCTTATGGTGCACGCCGACCAGTGTCGTGCACCTGCACGCCTTGATCTTATGTGCTAGGCCACCTCTGATAGTGCGGCCCATGTCTTGTCTTGTGGATACCGGGGGTCATACCCCCATAGGTACCCTTAGTAAGCAAATAACAAGAATCAAACTTAATTGAGGATACATTAGCATGTGATTTTTTTGTTCTTGCAATCATGCTCTTTGTGACCAACTTACTTGCAACTAGTGCAAAACAGATCATTGTTCTTCACAAAACAAGTCTTGTGAGGAGCAAAGGTTGCCTTGCCTTTCTTAGGGATATAGCATAATCCCTCTTTATATAGAGAAGCTCTTTGGCTATTCAAGCACATAAGCAAGCGGTCCTCACCATCATAGGCCTAGCCTAGGGTGCGAGTGGGCTCATTGACCTCCTTCTTGAGGGTCTCATTCTCAACTATTAGTGAGGCATCACAAGTGAAACCATCACTAGTAGATGAGGTGGAAGTAGAAGTGCCACAAGAAGGGTTAGTAGGAGCAACAACTATAGGCTCAAAGAAAGATTCATTAATTAAATCACAAGTAGAGCCCTTGTCATAACTCACAATGACTTCCTCCTTCTTGGCTTGCTCAAGGAGAGAGGAGTGAGCTTTTTCATGCTTAGAGTGAGCATTGCCAAGCTCCTCATGGTCTTCCTTTAGACTCTCATGAGAGGCTTGGAGCTCACCAAAGGATTGCTTGAGAGCTTTGAGCTCTTTCCATAATTCTTTGCACTTCTTTCTCTTCACCTCAGGACATGTGTGGGCATTCTCCAACATGTCCATGAGTGCCTCCTTGGAGTCCTTCTCATCATCATCATCACTCCTACAATCATCACTTTCATAATCATCACTTTCACAATCATCATCACTTTCATAATATTTTACCTTAGTAGGCATTGCCATGAGGCAGGGAAGGCTTGTAGTTGATGGTGATGCTTGCTAGTGCCTTCTTAATGGATTTCTTGTCATCATCACTAGAGTCATCATCATCATCGGAGGTGCCATCACTATCCCAAGTGACTACATATCCACTTCCCTTCTTTTTTTCTTGAAGGTCATTTTCTTCTCCTTCTTCTCTTTCTTTTTTTCTTCTCATTCTTTTGCTTCTTCTTCTCATCCTCATCATTATCACTATTGTAGGGACAATCACTACAATGTGATCTAGACTCTTGTACTTGTAGCATATCCTCACATACTCCTTGTTGTGATCTCTTCTCTTTCTTGCACTATAGCCCTTCTTCTTCATGAATTTTCCCATCTTGCGCACAAAGAGAGCCATAGCTTCATCATCAAAGTCACTAGCTTCCTCTCCTTCACTTGATTCTTCTTTCTTTGCTTTGCCCTTGCTCTTGGATGAGGTGCTAGCCTTGAATGCCACACTTTTCTTCTTCTTGTCTTCATCTTTCTTCTTCTCATCTTTGTCAACCCCTTCCCTTTCCACACGGTATGTCTCTTGTGTCATAACATCACCTAGTACTTGGTTAGAGGTTAATTACTTTAATCCTTCTCTTATGATAAGCATTCTTAACATCTCAAATCTTGGAGGTAAGCACATCAAGAATCGATGAGAGATGTCATCATCATTGATCTTCTCACCCAAAGACTTCAAGTCATTAACAATCACTTGCAATCTATGGAACATCTCCAGAATGCTCTCATCATCCTTCATCTTGAAGCTTGTCAACTTGTCATTGAGAATGTACAATTTGGCATTCTTGACTGTCGGTGTGCCCTTATATGTTTTCTCCAATCTCTTCCAAACTTCACTTGCTCTATCAAGATCTTTGATTTGCTCTAACACCTTTGAATCAATGGTATTGTAGATGGTGTTGAGAGCCATTGTGTTTGTAGGATTGCTACGAGGCCTAGAAGGGGGTTGAATAGGCCTGTAAAATTTCAGCTCAAACAAATGTGAGGACTCTGTGCAGCAGTGCTGCTCTGCACACAACATTGCTGCTCTCTGAGCGATAGTGCTACTCGGGCTGTCACCCGAGATAATAGTTCAAAATCAACCCAACAAAAATTAGATCAAGTAAATTACTGATGTTCTTGGGGTAGTATTGAACCTGTTTCACCACCTAGAAGTTAGGGGAAGTGCACACACGAGTAGATCGGGACCAAATCCTAGAATCACCATAAATGCAAATATTGCCAAGCAAATCACAAGAACACAAGTAAGACACTAATTTATCCCATGGTTCAGCTTGCCACTAAGGCTTGCCTAAATCCACATTGTTGAGGAGGACACTAAGGCTTGGATTTCACAGAACCCTATCCTCGTTCTTAGGTCAAGAGATGAACTCTTGAGATGAGTGGTGATTTCACTAGCTAATTGGGGTGATTACAAACCTCCTAGGGCTTCCACACAAGTTGGCAAGCTCCACGGGCGACGCGCTAGCTGGCTAGGAGCAAGCTCCAAGAGTAACAAACACAACCCGTCGGCTTGAACGTGAACCAAGTGCTTTAGGTGATGAAGAACAGATTGGGAAGCTCTCTATCATAGTTTGGAGGCTCAATCTCTCAAAGAATCGGAGGGGAATCGATGGGAGAGGGTTGAGGAACTTCAATGGAGAGTGGGAGAGTGAGGAGAGCTTCTCTGGTAGAGTTCAGATGCAAAATGATCATGGGTAACCGTTGAGGGAGAAGGGAGAAGGAAATACCCCCTTCTCCAACGGTCAGAAAATAAGTCACAGTAGTGCTGCTCTGGCCTGTCAGCTCCAAATTGAAAACTGAATCACATGCTGACTAGGCAAGGTAAAAGAGGATGTTTGGTGGATTTGTAGCACTCGGTTGCACATTGAAGCTTGCGCATTGTATCACCCTTTATAGTACGGCTTTTCCTAAACTCAATTTCAAAAGTAAAAGTGAATTATAAACGCCTTTGAGTCGGATGCCGTATCCTTATGTAATTAGGGGCTCCACCATCACATATGTTATCCTTCATTTGATTTTACCAGCTTGTCATCTCGATAAATCTCGTTAGTCCCCTAATTGTGTGGTCATTATCACCAAAACCCACATTAGAGCTTGATTGCACTTACAATCTCTCCCTTTTTGGTGATTGATGACAACACGATTAGAGCGTACAAAAGATATAACTAAACAACTGAGATTTTTGAGTTATGGGTGTAGGAGCTCCCCCTGAATATGTGAATGAAAATTAGAATTTCCAAGTTAGCATTAGAGGCCAAAAATTCACATATTTGAGTGAAATGGAGGCTCCCCCTACATCCATTGCTTTTGTGGGGTGCTGCACACAGTGTCATAAAGATATACGTGATGCAAATGACATGTATGAAAATCAGAGAATTATGCTGCAGCTGGACAATGCAACATTGCTGCTCAGAACACAGCACTACTGCTCGAAGCATAGCATTGCTGCTCTGGCTGCTGACAGCATAAGCGCGGAAGCAAAGCACCAACACAAAGCTATTGCAATATATATCTAATTAAAGCAGTAAATGACAAGCTAAATAGCATCACAAAAAACATGTCCACACCCCCCACCAAAACAAAGCTATTGCAATATATATCTAATTAAAGCAATAAATGACAAGCTAAACAACATCGCAAAGAACATGTCCACATCCACCATAATAGCGAGTACATAGGTAGCAAAAATAGATTTTGAGCAACTCTCAACTCTCGACTCTCCAAGGATAGGACATGAAGCTCCTGCAAATTGACGAAAAACTATGAAAAATAAGTTGTACCCCTCTCTAATCATCTTCTCCCCCTTTGGCAACAAGCACCAAAAAGAGAAGAAAAGAAGAAAGAGAGATGCAACTACTCCTCATCATCCGCTTGGTCTGAAGAGAGAGATAGCTTAGATTCAATTCATATTTCCTCTCTATATAGATGAATATGGACATATACTTCTTGATTAAATTGGTCAGCAGCGGATAATCAATACAAGCAATGACCAATTTAAGCAAGCTCACCTTTTATAAATCATTTTGAAGCACAATAATTAAATTTTGCAATCTTTTCCTAGATACTAGTTGATCAATCAAGGTGTGCTAAATTTCAAACCATGTTATGAGAAGTATATTTAGCTCACTACGCAAAGCATAAAACCTTGACTCATCGAGAGGCTTCGTGAAGATATCGGCTAGTTGCTTTTCGATGCTTAGATGATGAATTTTGATATCTCCTCTGGTTTTGTGGTCTCTCAAGAAATGATGTTGGATGTCTATATGTTTAGTTCTTGAGTGGCTTACGGGGTTGTTTGCTAGCTTTATGGCACTTTCATTATCACACAAGAGTAGGACTTTGGTAAAGCGACATTCAAAATCTTGAAGGGTTTGCCTCATCCAAAGTAGTTGAGCACAACATGCACCGGCTGCAACATACTTGGCCTCAGCAGTGGAAAGGGCTACATAATTTTGCTTTTTAGAACTCCAATACACTAGGGACCGTCTAAGGAATTGATGTCCCCAAAGTGCTTTTTTGATCTACTTTGCAACTGGCGTAATCGAAATCCGAATACCCAAGTAGATCAAACTTAGAGCCCTTAAGAAACCACAATCCAAGGTTAGGAGTGTGTACTAAATATCTCAAGATTCTCTTAACGGCCATCAAATGGCACTCTTTCGGGTCAGCTTGAAATCTAGCACACATGCACACACTAAGCATAATATCAGGACTAGATGCGCATAAATAAAGTAGAGAGCCGATCATGGAGCGATATACCTTGATATCCATGGCTTTCCCTTCCTCATTGAGATCAAGATGTTATTTGTTTGGCATGGGAGTTTTGATAGGCTTGACATTCACCATGTCAAACTTCTTTAGCATATCATGGGTGTACTTAGTTTGGCTAATAAAAGTCCCTTCCTTCACTTGCTTGATTTGAAATCTGAGGAAGAATTTCAATTCACCCATCATAGACATCTCAAATCTCTTGGTAATGATCCTACTAAATTTCTCACAAAAAGAATGATTAGTACTACCAAATATTATGTTATCGACATATATTTAGCACACAAATATATCTTTACCAACTTTGTGAGTGAAGAGGGTAGGATTGGCTTTGACTATTTCAAAGCCTTGTTTGAGCAAGAATTCTATAAGACATTCATACCATGCTCTTGGTGCTTGCTTAAGGCCATAGAGCACCTTTTGGAGTTTGTAGACATGGTTTGGGAACTTGGGATCTTCAAAGCCCGATGGTTGCTCAACATAGACAAGTTCTTGTATAGGGCCATTGAGAAATGCACTCTTCACATCCATTTGATATAACTTGAAGTTGTGATGGGCAGCATAGGCTAGAAGCATCCGGATTGCTTCAAGTATTGCTACCGATTCATATGTTTCTTCAAAGTCCAAGCCCTCTACTTGAGTGAAACCTTGAGCAACCAATCTTGCCTTGTTCCTTATCACCACACCATTCTCATCTTGCTTGTTCCAAAAGACCCACTTGGTGCCAATCACATTGGTCTTGGGTCTTTCCACCAAGGACCGTACTTGATTTCTTTCAAAGTTGTTGAGCTCTTCTTGCATAGCCATCACCCAATCTAGATCACCAAGTGCTTGATCTACCTTAAGAGGCTCCAGAGAGGAAACAAATGAGTAAAATTAGCAAAAACTTGCTAAATGAGAATGAGTTGTTACCTCCTTTCGAAGACTCCTAAGGATATTGTCAATGGAATGATCCTGTTGTATCATTTGCCTTAGCCTCGGGTGATCAATGTCCTCTTGCTGGTCTACGGGTCCTTCTTCATCTTCTTGATCAAAGATAGGTTGCAGGTCAAGTCCATGAGTTAGGCCATGCTTGAGCCTAGGTATGGTGTTAAATGAGCAAGGACCGGGTCGTCACCCCTGTGATGTGCCATGTCGAGATTTGGTGAAAGGTTCTAAATGGCTAGAGGGGGGGTGAGTAGCCTATAAAAATTCTCAACAAAAATACTAGAGCAAGTGGTTAGTAACCTAAATGGCAAAATACAATTTTGCTCTAGCTCTACAAGGGTTGCAAGCCACCTCTCCCAACAATTCTAGTTGCTATAATCTCTAGGCACACAAGAGGCTAAGTCACTACTCACTAAGAGCTCTCAAAACAAGCTACACTAAAGAGCTCCACTAGGTGAAACTAAACTAGCAAGCAAGCTCTCAAAACTAGCTACACTAAAGAGCTTGCTACACAACTAGTTTACAAGGAATGTAAGGGAGTGAGTAGGGTGATTATACCATCGTGTCGAAGAATGAATCAATGACAATATGAATGCCAATTCAATCACCCAGAGAATTCCAAACACAATGGACACCAAGATTTTTCTCCCGAGGTTCACATGTTTGTCGGCACGCTAGTCCCCATTGTGTCGACCAACACTTGGTGGTTCAGTGGCTAATAGGTGTTTCTGTTAACACTAGATTTTGCTCGACTCTGGAGGATGATAGGTGGACCCGCATGCGGGAAGAAGGATATTCGGCAAACAAAACGAGCGGTCGGCTAAATGCTTGTGCAGTCGGTTACTTCAGAAGGTGGTGACTCCATTCGGGAAAGCAGAAGATGACAGGCAAAGCCGATCGAAAAGATGAAAGTTGTAATAATAAAGGACTCTGAGAGTTTAGGGCAAGGAATCGTAGTTTCCAAGTTTATTTAAGAATTCCTTTGTAAATCATAGTCTTTTAGGACTCGGGTTTTGTCTAGGGTATAAATATTGACCCTCGACCATTGTAATAGGTGTTCACAACCAAATCAACACAACCGGCCCCGTGCCAACTTTCGAGTCCTTTTGTCGTGTCGTCGAGTTCTACGAGAGGAGTCATCGATCCATTGACCTCTGTAAGTTCTGACAACCTTGTTATCATGTTTAGTATCATGCGGTGGATTTAGACGTGATGCAAGTAGTCTTGTTTGTTTTCAATGATCGTGCGGCGGATCTTTGCTTGACAATCAAGAAGTCTTTGCTTATGCTTTGTTTATGAGTAGATACCGTGCGGCAGGCGTTTGCTCAATATGCTTAGTGAAAGCAAGACAGTTATCAGCTCTATTAGATATGGCAAAATCTAAATAGATTCATTAAGTTATCCTGTGTTGCATGTTCTAAATATTTTATATATCTGTAACACACTTCTACCCAATCTAGATTGATATTGTTCGGCCCTCTCTTATGGTTTTATTCGTGCTTCAATGATCATTGCTTTTCATATTACCTTTGCAAATAGATAACATGCTCATAATGGCTGAATTATTTTAATCTAGATTGTCACATGTCGTGGGTTCATGCATGTTAATTACGTTTAAGCTTTAACGAAACTAGGTGTCGTGCGGCAGATGCAGGTTTTAGATTAGTTTAATCGTGTTTATTTGCATGCTCCTTCTTCATAGACCCCAACTCGGCTGGATTGCTGAGCTTGGTTATGCATTAACTCATAATTAATTTCACTTGTTCAAACATGTCTTCCCATGCACATGCATTTGGCAATCGGATCTTTACGTGTGTTCATCTTACGATTAGCTGAATGGTTTATAAACTTGTTGGCAGACAGCTTCCTATAGCTGTATGTCGTTGTAAGTGGCTTCAGGGCCGTATATATGGAACTGTCTGGTCTCACCCGACATGTTCCGATTTGGCATTTAACTGTTTTATCCCTTGTTAGTTTTTTTTAGGTCAAACTAACTGGCACGTTTCTGGATTACGAAGCACCCGGGGACCCGATTGAAGCCACGCTTTCCGGCTTGCTGTGTGTGAGGCACAGTGTGTCACATTTTGTGTCAACACACTTTTTGGCACGCTCGGTGGGACCATCTGTTAGTTCAAGATGGCGTCTGAGATCAACAATGATCATGTTCTGGATGTGAGCATGGCAGAATTGCCAGATAATTACAGGGATTTAGTGCTACAAGCATGTGAGCAATACCAACGGAAGTGTTTGATGTCTTTTTCCAAAAACAAGAGCAACAAAGTGTTTCAAAAGCAGTCAATGCCAAGGGTTCTTCTTCCACATCAAACTGATTACACTGAAGAGGAGGATGCTCAGAAGATGGCAGCCCTGGTTTATAAAGCTATGGGAGAAACCATGACAAACCATCACACAGCTTTTCTGAATACCTTTCGGGCAATCATGATCAGTACTTTTGGTCCAATGGTTGATAAATACTTTGAAGAAAATGTTGGCCCACTCAGTGGACCGACGCTTTTCAATGTTCCAAAGCATCAAGAGAAGCCTGTTGGAAAAGAAGTAGCATCGACTTCAAATATAGGTGGATTGACTCACACTGAAAAGCAATCACATCCCACCTATGGCCAGGTGACATTTGGTACCATAGGAGAAGTGCCACCTTCAGCTTATAGAGTTTCTCCAGCATCAAACAGATTGCAGAAGAATATGTATGGAGATGGGTATCAAGAATTTACTGATTACAATGCTATCAATGCTGTGCCAAATCCAGGGTATAGGAGTGTTTCAGGATTGCCTTCTAGAGTGCAAGTACAAGGAAATTAGGATTCAGGCATTGATGTTTTGATGCACAGGATGGCTGATATGATGCAGAATCAGTTCGGCTTGAAGCCAAAAAATCAATCCTATTCATACAAGTCTCCTTATCCAGAGTGGTACAACAGAGTGGCGTTACCTCCAAGGGTGAAGCCTCCAACAGATTTGACCAAGTTTTCTGGTCAAGATGATACTAGTACCATAGAGCACGTCAGTCAGTACTTAATGCAGCTTGGAGAAGCTGCTTCAGATGAAGCTTGGAGGATTCGATATTTTCTTTTGTCTCTTACAGGACCAGCTTTCATGTGGTTCACGTCTTTACCAGCTCATTCCATTGGTACGTGGGCAGAGCTAGAGCAGAAGTTTCATTCATATTTCTACACGGGTACTAATGAGAAGAAGTTGGTCGATCTCATGAGTCTGAGGATGAGAACAAATGAGACACCATTGGAATATCTTCGCAGATTTAGGGAGACCAAGAATATGTGTTATTCTTTGAATTTACCAAATGATCAACTACCTGGAATAGCTATAGCAGGAATGTTGCCAAATATCAGGGAGAAGTTGTTCGGCATGGAGTTTGATGATCTTGGCCAACTTGCACAGCGTTTAGCAGCTATGAGTAACTAGGCCCAAGGATTCAGGAGAGATAATCGCTTTCAGAAGAACAATGCCACTAATGAGGTGTATCAAGGTTTTCTGGAGGAAGCGACTGAGTATATTGATGAAGATGAGATAGCTGCAGCTGAGTTGAATTGGGCAAAGGAGCCTACTCAAATTAGTCAATGCTGGTTGAAACAACAAAAGGGAACCTATGACTTTGATGTTACTAAGGCAGACAGGCTTTTTGCATTATTGATGAAGGAAGGACGCATCAAGCTGCCAGAAGGACATCCCATGCTACGTCCTGAAGGAGTGAAAGACAAAAAGTATTGTGGCTTCCATAACACTAATTCTCACTCTATCGATGATTGCCGAGTGTTCAGAATACGAATCCAGAAAGCTATCCAAGAGGGACATTTGAAGTTTGATGGCAAGATGAGAATTGATGATCAGCCTTTTCCACAAAATATGATTTCTTTCTCTGTGAATATGGTCTCTGCCAATGATCTCAAAGGTAAAGGCAAGATGAAGGTGTTGACTTCTGATAGAGCAAAGAAAAGTGGTGCTGTTGACCCGGATCGGCAAGTCACCAGTAGAGAGCTGCAGCAACGAGTTCGGTTTCAGAATAGCCGAACCGAGAAAGGTCAAACTTCCAAACCCAGAGTTACATCACGTATTTTGCTAAACAAGTGGCAGAGAGAGCAAGAGAAGGAATACTATAAGAAGCAATGGTTTATGGAAGAATGCCGGAGGTATGAGGAAGAGGTATACCAAAGGGAGTAAGAAGAATACATGACAGAACAGGAGCAGTCTCATTGGGGTTGTTCATTCTTTAGGCATTGTTGGAATGAAGGCTTGAGGTTGCCTGCTAGAAATAATTGTCCGAAGTGTAGTGCTCAGTACTCCGAGTATAGGCAATCTCGAGTCAACCGCCGTCCCGTCTATGAAAGACTTGGAACGAAGGTTCCTGAAGATGATCGGTGCTTAAAAATAGATGATTTTGAGAATCAGCAAAGGAAAAGATTTGCAGGTCAAGGTTGGATTCATGATAGGGTGCATGATGAAGAAGCTGATTCCTATAGATACGTATGGCAAAAAGGACAGTGGTGTCCTCCAGGCCTGAGGAAAAGTCAGAAAAGAAGAGTTCAACGGTTGAGGAATAGGGAGTTGGAACAGGAAGTTACCAAAACAAAGCAAATATGGCGTCCTAAAAAGAAGCCTGATGGATGTGGTCCTTCGGCTGATGCTTGCATGGCTTTCTTCCTCCCATCAGAGTTTATAGCTCCCGAAAGCCAAGATGTCCAAGAAGAGGTGTACTCTGATTTTGATGAAAGTGAATGTCAGGATTTGATGGCTCAGCTTGTATTAACACAGCAGGCTGTTTTTGACAAACCAATCAAGAATCGTCATTTGAGACCACTCTATTTAAAGGGATATGTCAATGGCAAGCCTTTAACCAAGATGTTTGTTGATGGAGGGGCTGCTATCAATATCATACCTTATACTACCTTCAGAAAGCTTGGGATGACTAATGAAGAATTGTTGAAAACTGACATGGTGCTTAGGGACTTTGCTGGCAACCCTTCCGATACCCGAGGTGCTATCCATGTCGAGCTGACTATTGGGTCGAAAACTCTGATTACTACCTTTTTTGTCATTGATGGCAAGGGGGCATATAGTCTACTCTTGGGCAGAGATTGGATCCATGCTAATTGCTGCATTCCTTCAACCATGCATCAAATTCTCATTCAATGGATTGGAGATGACGTTGAAGTTGTACATGCTGATGATTCGGTAAGTGTTGCTGCCACAGAATCTACCTACTGGGAATATGAAGGCGTCGATTGTTTCTCTGGAAAAGTGTGGAAAGAAGGTCCTGTAAATGTTTTCAGCGAGGGCCAACAGCCGATCCAAGCAGTCGGCTCTCATAGCAATTTTTAATGGGAAATTCTGTCGATGGCAACAAAGAAAAGTTGGGACGTGGTTTTATGTCGGCTGATAAGTTGGAAGAAATTGATGTTGGTGATGGTTCTAAGCCAAGGCCGATGTATATTAGTGCAAAGTTAGACCCAGAATATGAATCAAAGTTGATAGATCTGTTGAAAGAGTTTAAAGATTGTTTTGCTTGGGATTACACGGAAATGCCTGGATTGGATCGTTCCATTGTTGAGCATCGATTACCCATTAAACCTGGATTTCGTCCTTACAAACAACCTCCACGGAAGATATACAAAGAAGAGGTATTGGCCGATGTGAAGAAGGAGGTTGAAAGATTAATAGAAGCAAACTTCATTCGGCCATGCAAGTATGCAGAGTGGATTTCAAATATAGTACCGGTATACAAGAAAAATGGAAAAATGAGGGTTTGCATAGATTTCAGAAATCTTAATAAGGCCACTCCCATGGATGGTTACCCAATGCCAGTTGCCGATTTACTAGTAGATGCAGCAGCAGGTTATGAAGTCATTAGTTTTATGGATGGTAATGCTGGCTATAATCAAATTTTTATGGCAATGGAAGATATTTTAAAAACAGCCTTCAGGTGTCCTGGTCATATTGGTTTGTTTGAATGGATAGTCATGACATTTGGGTTAAAGAATGCCGATGCAACTTATCAAAGAGCTATGAATTATATTTTTCACGAGCTGATCGGCAAGATTGTAGAGATCTACATCGATGATGTAGTGGTCAAGTCTAGAAATCATGAAGGACATTTAGCCGATTTAAGAAAGACTCTAGAGTGCACAAGAAAGCATGGCTTGAAGATGAATCCAAACAAATGTGCCTTTGGAGTTTCGGCTGGTGAGTTTTTGGGATTTTTAGTTCATAAAGGAGGAATTGAAGTTGGGAAAAAGAGCATGGAAGCAATAGACAAAGTTGTGCCGCCAACCAATCTCACAGAATTACAATCATTGTTAGGCAAAATCAACTTTGTAAGAAGATTCATATCCAATCTATTAGAGAGAGTTTTACCCTTTTCTCCTTTATTAAAGCTCAAGAAGGATCAAAAATTTGTATGGGGTGATATACAACAAAAGGCTTTTGATGAGATCAAGCAATATATGAAGGCACCACCTGTGCTGGTACCTCCACAACTTGACAAGCCTTTTAAGTTGTATGTGGCGACCGATAGCCTAACGATAGGATCGACCCTTATGCAAGAATTTGAAGGAAAAGAAAGAGTCATAGCTTATCTTAGCCGAAAGCTACTAGACCCGGAAACAAGGTATTCGGCTACAGAAAAACTTTGCTTGTGTGTGTATTACTCATGTACCAAATTTCGGCACTATTTGTTGAATGCCGAATGCGTGGTAGTTTCTAGTTTTGATGTAATCAAACATATGCTATCAATGCCAATTTTGAATGGAAGAATTGGCAAATGGATTTTAGCATTGTCCGAATTTAATTTAAGGTACGAATCGGCAAAGGCGATAAAAGGTCAAATTATTGCCGATTTTATTACCCAACATCGGGATCTTTCTGTTGAGGCGATAAGCATTGTGCCTTGGGCCTTGTTCTTCGATGGATCATCTTGTAACAAAGGTGGTGGTGCTGGTATTCTCTTGATTTCCCCACAAGGAAAAACTTTTGAGTATGCGGTTCCTATTGAATTTCATGTTACTAATAATCAGGCAGAGTATGAAGCGTTGCTTAGAGGGCTTCAGCTTCTTATAGAAGTAAAGGCCGTCGCTGTTGAAATCTTTGGGGATTCTGAGTTGGTGATTAATCAACTGAGTGGTCAGTATGAATGCAAGAACAATGTGTTAAGAGAATATTATGAGGAGTGTAGAGAACTTTTGAAGAATTTTCTGGTAGTAACCTTGCATCATATCCCTAGAGAGTACAATGAAGAAGCAAATAAGTTAGCTCAAGCTGCTTCTGGATATCGAGAGAGTCGGGAAGTTTTTGCTATAGAAGAAGGTGTTTTAAATACTGATCAAGTAGATGGTGATTGGAGATACGAAATTACCAATTATCTGAAAGGTCCATCTCAAAAAGTTTCCCAAAAACTCAGGTACAAAGCTCTCAAATTTGTGTTCCTTGATGATCAGTTATATTACAAGTCCATCGATGGAGTATTGCTCAAATGTTTAAGTCAAGAAGAGGCCAAGAAAGTGATGTATGAGGTTCACGAAGGATTGTGTGGTGCACACCAGTCAGCTTATCGGATGAAGTGGATAATTAGGAGAACTGGTTATTTTTGGCCAACTATGTTGGAGGATTGTTTTGAATATTACAAAGGGTGTCACAATTGTCAAAAATTCGGCAATATTCAAAAAGTTCCAGCATCTGCTATGAATCCCATAATCAAGCCTTGGCCGTTTAGAGGATGGGGTATAGATTTAATTGGTCAGATCAATCCTCCTTCTAGTAAGGGACACAAATTTGTACTCTTGGCCACGGATTATTTCACCAAGTGGGTTGAAGCTATCCCTTTGAAGAAGGTAACATCAGAGAATATGATCAGTTTTGTTAAGGAACATATAATTCACAGATTCGGGATTCCTCAAACTATAACAACTGATCAAGGAACTTAGTTTACTTCTTCAGAATTCTGTGACTTTGCCAAAGATGTGGGGATTAAGTTGTATAATTCTTCTCCTTATTATGCACAAGCTAATGGTCAGGCAGAAGCATCAAATAAGATTATGATTAAAATCATCTAGAAGAAGATTGATTGCCTCTATGGCTTCAGTCCTGATTCGGCTAACATTATCTAGCACTTTCTGATCCTCATCTTTAGAACTTTGGATGCTAGATAACTTAGTTTTGATTTGCTGATCTTCTTTGATGGTCGAAGTTATCTTTAGTGAAGCTGCTTCTATGTTCTTCGGCAAATTAGCTATATGGGCCCTGTGAGACTGAATTGTGGCATTCAGTTCGGCTAGTTGAGCTTCTAGTCTGCTTTTTTCATCCTCCATGGCTTTCAGTTCAGGCTCCAAGGTTGTCAAGGAATTTCTTGTAGTCTGGATATGAGAGTGAAGATCTTTAATCTCCAGCTTCTTCAAAGATCTATCCTTCTGCAAAGCAGCCCTCGAAGATATGTTCTTGGTTGCCCTTCTCACCATGGCAAAGTGGTCATCAAGATGGGCTGCAGATTCTAGGGGGGGCTTGAGAGCAGAAGGGATATCTTGATCAATGAGTTCAAGGAGGTCTCTTATCTGGTCTGCATCCTGAACCAGACTAATGGTATCCTTGTTCAGCAGAATGATCACCTCTTTTAGCCGAGCCTGATTTTCCAGCAATAAGGTTTGTTGAGAAGTAATCTCTTCACCTTTCTCAATGATGTAGTCCTCAATAGAGAAGGAGTAGCTGGTGGTCGGTTTAGTGATGTTCTTCTAAAGAAAAGAGAAGAAAGGAGGTGTTAGCCGATTGGGTGAATTTGCTAAAATATAGTGTAAGACAAGGCATTACCTGCTAAACTGATTGATCATCAGGATGGGTTATACCCTGACTTGCTGGAGGACTTGGCTGAAGGTTCAGAAGGGACGGGTTTGGAGCTTGATCAGGAGAAGTTTCCCTTACCAGTTCATCTAAGATTTCATCTATTCTCAATAAAGTAAATGATAATGAGCATAAGGGATAGATGTTATTTAAAAAAAAAGGGAGAAAAAAGAGAATTGGTTGAACAATATTACCTATAGTCTCATCAGATTTATGAGCCTTTGAACCTTCAGCTTCATGAGTCTCTGAAGCTTCACTGTCATGGATTTCTTCATTTTCGGTAGAAACTTCAGGGGTTGGTTTTACAGGTGCTGAGGTATTGCCTAGTCTGGGAATTTCGACTTGTGGCTACAATGGAAGTAATGAATGTAGAGGTGGTCAGGTTTATTGCTAAGTGGAGTTGTTAACCTGATAGAGAATAAAAGGTTCATACCTTAAAAGATAATATGGCTTTCTTGGTCCTTGGTTTCTTGGGTAAGAGAAAATTTTTAGGTGTTTTCCTTTTGCTTTTTCCTCTTGAAGATGCAGCAGCTGAAGTAGCAGGAGTTCTCATGAGTGCCTTTAAAGGTACTGAATCCAAAGTTGTAGGAGTTTTCATGAATTCCTTTAATTTTGGAGCATCAAACCCCAGAGCAGGCTTGGGACCAGCCGAATAGTACTGGATTGCTTTGGCTGGGGGAGTAGACTCAAGATCCTGTGCATAACCAGATGTTAAAATAAGAAGTGAATTCAAGAGCAGGAAATGATGAGCATAATGAAATTACCTCACTATCAGAAGTAAAATCGGGCTGCAAGTTTTTGCATAAAGGATGAACTGATATATTGAAGATATGAGCATGCCATTCTTGCCACCAAGAGACAAAGAAGGGATGAGCAACATCTATTAGCCCAAATGGAGATGGTTCGTATGTTGGCAATTCCCATCCTAATTCAAAGATTTTCTTGGCTTCCATTCTTTCTGTTATTACTTCCCTTGACTTTATGATTGTTGAGAAGAGGAATCTTGGGGGTAGCTGGCCACATCCTAATTGTCTAGCCACCATATTTGGATAGTAGAATTCATAGGTGGACTGCACTAACCTCTCATGATGAAATTTGGCTGGCAGAGTGCAAGGTTTGATAAAGGAGTTGAAGATCTCTGTGGATTCTTAACCTGAACAACCAATTTCATAGCTAAACTTGCAGGGCAAAGTTAAATTTTCATTTTCTCTATAAGGAAACCAGAGCACATTACCGAATCCTTTGAAAAACAGCTTGAAGAAATGACCGATGTCTATGTCAATGCTGATAGATGATGCTGCTTCCCCATAAGTCTGACAAGCCTTAACCTTTGCTGTACTGCCTTCAGCATAGTTAACTGAAGGAAAACTTAGATTGAAGAAGCTCACAGAGGTTATCTGATGCATGTATAGCTGGAGCCACATTTGAATTAGCCACCAGGGACCATTCACACAAGAGATTTCTCCACCTTGGCGCATCGGAAGAGTAATCTGATGCATCATATGATAAACAGACCCTAAGAGATATTTGCCTAGTGGGATCTGAGTGCCTGCAGCTAAGTCTTCAGCCATCACCATATGATTTAGGGTTGGTTCATTGGATTTTCCACAGAAGATGAATCTGCATAGCCACATATTCATGAAGGCTTTCAACTCTTTGTCAGAGATGGTGCCAGATGCATTCATATAGTTCTGGATGTATTTGACCCATCCACATCCAAAGCTGATGGCTCTTTGATTACTTTTGCTCTTATACTTATAAGGGTATACTGGTAGTGACACGTTCAAGCCAGTCATCATGAACACGTCGGCTAGAGTGATGGTCATCATACCATGGCCGAAAATGAAGGCGTTAATGGTGTCAGACCAAAAATGGGATGCTGCTATCAAAAGGGAATCGTTTCTGGGTGTTTCTGCTAAGGATAATTCCAGACAATGACTGATGTCTTGACTTTCCCAGTGGCTGCTGCTTTTCTCCAGCATTCTCCTGTACCAATTCCGCCATCCAGCGATTGGGGGAAATGGCCAATTCTTGAATGTGTTTGGCCATCATTTTGGCAAGGTGATCCCAAATTTGAAAGGGATTCTTTGGGTTTCCTTCTCGATAATTTCAAAAGGGTCGGGATTTCCCATTGGACCGAGGAAATAGGAATCGGGGTTGGCAGCATAGGGGATCAAAATCTGATTCTTGTATTCCTTTAAAGGGTGATTGAAATCAAAGAGGAATAAGCCAAAAGAAGAACGGGAAGATCAAGTGGAAATTGCCGAATATAAGTGAAGTTTACCTCTGGAATTTCATCCTGGGTCGCCATTGAAGATTCAAAGTGGGTCCGAGGTTGCGCTGAAAGCTTGAATTTTTGGATAGCGGCTGCGGTGTTGAACGGTGCTGACCTAGGAGGAAGAAGGAGCTTGTGGTCAATTTCAGAATAAAACAACTTTTATCCCGAAATTGAGGGGGCATGTGTTAACACTAGATTTTGGTCGACTCTGGAGGATGACAGGTGGACCCGCATGCGGGAAGAAGGATATTCGGCAAACAAAACGAGCGGTCGGCTAAATGCTTGTGCAGTCGGTTACTTCAGAAGGTGGTGACTCCATTCGGGAAAGCAGAAGATGACAGGCAAAGCTGATCGAAAAGATGAAAGTTGTAATAATAAAGGACTCTGAGAGTTTAGGGCAAGGAATCGTAGTTTCCAAGTTTATTTAAGAATTCCTTTGTAAATCGTAGTCTTTTAGGACTCGAGTTTTGTCTAGGGTATAAATATTGACCCTCGACCATTGTAATAGGTGTTCACAACCAAATCAACACAACCGGCTCCGTGCCAACTTTCGAGTCCTTTTGTCATGTCGTCGAGTTCTTCGAGAGGAGTCATCGATCCATCGACCTCCGTAAGTTCCGACAACCTTGTTATCATGTTTAGTATCATGCGGTGGATTTAGACGTGATGCAAGTAGTCTTGTTTGTTTTCAATGATCGTGCGGTGGATCTTTGCTTGATAATCAAGAAGTCTTTACTTATGCTTTGTTTATGAGTAGATACCGTGCGGCAGGCGTTTGCTCAATATGCTTAGTGAAAGCAAGATAGTTATCGGCTCTATTAGATACGGCAAAATCTAAATAGATTCATTAAGTTATCCTGTGTTGCATGTTCTAAATATTTTATATATCTGTAACACACTTCTGCCCAATCTAGATTTATATTATTCGGCCCTCTCTTATGGTTTTATTCATGCTTCAATGATCATTGCTTTTCATATTACCTTTGCAAATAGATAACATGCTCATAATGGCTGAATTATTTTAATCTAGATTGTCACATGTCGTGGGTTCATGCATGTTAATTACGTTTAAGCTTTAACGAAACTAGGTGTCGTGCGGCAGATGCAGGTTTTAGATTAGTTTAGTCGTGTTTATTTGCATGCTCCTTCTTCATGGACCCCAACTCGGCTGGATTGCTGAGCTTGGTTATGCATTAACTCATAATTAATTTCACTTGTTCAAACATGTCTTCCCATGCACATGCATTCGGCAATCGGATCTTTACGTGTGTTCATCTTACGATTAGCTGAATGGTTTATAAACTTGTTGGCAGACAGCTTCCTATAGCTGTATGTCGTTGTAAGTGGCTTCAGGGCCGTATATATGGAACTATCTGGTCTCACCCGACATGTTCCGATTTGGCATTTAACTGTTTTATCCCTTGTTAGTTTTTTTTAGGTCAAACTGACTGGCACGTTTCCGGATTACGAAGCACCCGGGGACCCGATTGAAGCCACGCTTTCTGGCTTGCTGTGTGTGAGGCACAGTGTGTCACATTTTGTATCAACAGTTTCACAAACCAAGCCCACCACAAGGGCGCTGCAAGAACCTACCTACAAGTGAGGTAACTCAATGACACGAGCAATCCACTAGAGTTATATTTCGGCGCTTCGCCGAGGAAGGCACAAGACCCCTCACAAGCAATCGATCGGAGCCGAAGACAATCACCAACTCTGCTCAACGATCCTCTAATCACCAGGGCCATCTAGGTGTTGGCAAACACCAAGAGTAACAAGATCACGACCAACCCAAAGCTCTCACCTAGTGCCACAAGATGATGCAACTCAATGCAATGCACTAGAGGCTCACCAATCTCACTCAAATGATGAAAAAGTGTGCAAGTGAGTGGATTGTGTTTGCTCAGATCCCAAAGGGTGTGCACAAGTGTATGGGGTTCCAAGAGAGTGGCCATGGCTGGCCACCACCTCTATTTATAGCCACACAAGCAAATAGAGCCGTTATACACCTTGGGCTGCTATTTGTGAGGGCACCGGATAGGTCGGTGTGGCACCAGACAAGGGGTGGCAGTGCCCTCCAATCGCCGAATTCCAACGGGTCACTAGATAGGGGTGGCGGTGACCAACCCAACCGAGCCCCTAAAAACTAAGTCTCTAGAGAAAAGGTGCGGTGCACCGCCATGCCAGTGGTGGTGACCAGGGTGGTGCCCCCTTGGCCCAAACTCCAGTTTCACCAGCCTCGGGTGAAAAGAGGTGATGGCATCGGATAGGGGGTGGCGGTGCACCACCGTGCCAATGGCGGTGAACACAGCCATGCCCGGTGACCACCCCAGTGCTGCTGCTCAGATCGACGTCTAGGAGGGCACCACCCTAGGGGTGGTTGTGCATCGGACAAGGGGTGGCGGTGCCACCCAGACACCTCCACTTTCTCTCCAAGTTGCAAACCTTGTCATGTTTCGATCCATGGCAACTTGAGCAACTTCTCGCAAGCGATGCTAACTCTCAAAGTGTTTTCTCAAAACATGTTAGAGCCAAGTTAGCATTTCTCAAAAACATTTTCAATAAATATTTTTGCTTGCTCTCCGATAGCGCACTAGGCCTAAATGCAATGCATAAATTCCAATACCTAGTGGCACTAGATGACCAAATTGTCTAGTAGAGATCCCCTCTTGATAGTATAGCCATCTATCCTAAATGTGATCACACTCGCTATAGTGTCTTGATCACTAAAACAAAATCCCTATATGTACCTTTGCCTTGAGCTCCATAGGGTTTTGTTTTTCTCTTTCTTCTTTTCCAAGTAGAGCACTTGATCATCATCACATGTAGCCATCTCATCATCTCATGTGGTCATCATCTAGCTCCACCACTTGGCTTAGGACTATCCTCTCTTGTCTACACACTTAGCACAAGGATTGGTCCCTAGGTTTCATCAATTATTCAAAACCAAACTAGGGCTTTTATCTGGGCACGGTGTCAAGTGAGCAAGGATTAGGTTGTCGCACCCTTAGTGGCGCGCCACATTAGCACCCGGGTGTGGTGGAAAATGAGTAAGGGTCTTCACACCTGACTTAGTGGGTGTAAAGGGTAAGGAAGCTAGTTGAGCCAACCGTTTAGGTAACTAGAATGTAGGGTCCCTTATGGGTTAGTTAGAGAGTTAGTTAACACATCAGTTAGGAGGCGTGTAAATATCTTGTGCATCCAATAGACCAAAAGGAAGGGATAGAAGGTGAAAGAGGTGGACAATACCAGCTTCAAGCTCTGGTACACAGGGACAACTTGAAATAGAAATGGAGTAGGAGTTTTGATTGATAAGAGCCTCAAGGATGGTGTGGTGGAGGTGAGAAGGCAAAGAGATAGGATCATCTTAGTTAAACTTGTCATTAGTGATATGATCTTAAACGTAATTAGTGTGTATGCCCCCAGGTAGGACATAATGAGAGTGCTAAGTGGCTTTTCTAGGAAGAATTAGATGGCTTGGTTAGAGCTGCTCCTAGTAGCGAGAAGCTCTTTATAGGAGGTGATTTTAATGTCCATGTAGGTACATCAAATGCAGGTTTTGAGGCAGCTCATGGGAGTTTCGGATATGTTAGTAGGAACCTAGGAGGGAGAGAAAGTATTAGACTTTGCTATAGCTTTTGATCTAATGATAGCTAAAACTTTGTTTAGTAAGAGACAGTCCCATTTAGTGACCTTTAGTAGTGGCCAATACTTTAGTCAAATCAACTTTGTCCTTACAAGAAGGAGGGATAAACGAGCATGCATAGACTATAAGGTGATACCTAGAGAATGTGTGGTCTCTCAACGTAAGTTGGTGGTGGCTGACTTTTGCTTTCTAGTGCAAGCTCATAGGAACAAATAAGCTAGGGTTGCTAGAACGAAGTGGTAGAAATTGGAAGGGGAGGCATCAAATGTCTTTAAGGAAAGGGTTGTTGAGGAAGGCCCTTGGAAGGATGAAGGCGATGCATACAACATGTGAGAGAAGATGGCAACATGCGTTCGGAATGTTGCTTCAGAGGTGCTTGGAGTGACCAAAGGGAGCGGATGCGCCTCGAAAGACACTTGGTGGTGGAATGAAGATATGCAAAAGGCTATTAAGGAAAAGGAGTGCTATAAGCGCTTGTACCATGACAGGTGTGCATACAACATAGAGAAGCACAAGGTGGCAAAGAAGACTGTAAAATAAGCGATGAGTGAGGCAAAGGGGCAGACCTATGAGGACCTTTACCAATGTTTGAGTATGAAGGAAGGAGAGAAGGACACATTTATAGGATGGCTAGGGCTTGCGATAGGAAGACAAAGGACTTCAACCAAGTTAAGTGCATAAAGGATGAGAGGGGGCAGCTCTTGGTGAAGGAGGATAAGATCAGACATAGATGGCTAAGAGTATTTTGATAAATTATTCAATGGTGAGAATGAGAACACCACCAGTTCAACTGGATGACTTGTTTGATGACACTAATAGGCGCTTTATGTGGAGGATTCAAGAATCAGAGGTCAGAGATGCCTTGAAAAGGATGAAAGAGGGCAAAGTGATGGGCCCTGATGGTATCCCAATCAACGTGTGGAGATGTCTCGGGGATATAGCTATAGTATATCTAATCAAGATGTTCAACAATATCTTTTGATCGAATAAGATGCCTGAGGAGTGGAGAAGAAGTATATTGGTACCAATCTATAAGAACAAGAGAGACATCCAAAGTTGTAATAATTATCTAGGAATTAAGTTGATGAGCCACACTATGAAGCTATGGGAGAGAGTCATCGCGCAGCGCCTACGAGGAACAACAATTTGGTTTCATGCCCGAAAGGTCAACCACAAAAAACAATCTTCTTAATAAGACAAAGTTATGGAGCAGTTTAGGGAGCAAAAGAAGGACCTACACATGGTTTTCATTGACTTGGAGATGGCTTATGATAAGATACTAAGAAATGGTATGTGGTAGACTTTGGACAAACATAAAGTCCCATCAAAGTACGTGACCCTCATCACGGACATGTACAACAATACTGTGACTAGTGTTCGAACAAATGATAGTAACACATATTACTTTTCGATTAAAATAGGACTTCACCAAGGGTCAGCCTTGAGCTCATATCCCTTTGCCTTGGTAATGGATGAGGTTACTAGGAACATACATGGGGATATTCCTTGGTGTATGTTGTTTGCTGATGATGTATTGTTTGCTGATGATGTAGTGTTAGTCGACGAAAGCCAGGCGGAAGTAAATAGGAAACTAGAGTTGTCATGGCAGACCCTTGAGTCTAAAGGTTTTAGATTAAGCAGAACTAAAACCGAATATATGAGATGTGACTTTGGTAGAGCTGCACAGGCGGAGGGAGAGTGAGTTTGGAAGGTAAGTAGTGCCTAAGAAGGATACCTTTCGTTATCTAGGATCAATGCTACACATGGATCGAGATATTGATGCGGACGTTAGCCATAGAATCTAAGCAGGGTGGATCAAGTGGCAACAAGCTTCTGGCATTCTCTGTGATAAGAGGGCACAAAAGCTAAAAGACAAGTTTTATAGAATGGCGATTAGACCGGCTATGTTGTATGGAGCAGAATTGGTCTACAAAGATTCGACAAGCAACAACTAAGTGTTGCAGAAATGCATATGTTGTGATGGATTTGTGGTCACACAAGAATGGACCGAGTTCAGAACGATGATATACGTGGTCGCCTAGGGGTAGCAGCAATTGAAGAAAAGCTTGTCCAACATCAGTTGAGGTGGTTTGGCTATGTCCAAAGGAGACCTTCAGAGGCACCAGTGCATTGTGGAGTTCTAAGAGCAACTCTAAGAGACTCTCTATATCTTTCTAAATGCTAGGAATATAGAGTTTGATGAAAAACTACCTTCCAACTGCTTGTCTAAATGGTTATACAAATATAGTCATATTCTATTTCCGGATTTTTCGCTAGCCAAAAATAGAATATGAGAATGGCTCTCTAGAGTGTGCACGAGATATAGAAAAACTGTTGGAGAGCGCAAAGATATAAAAAGCGATTTTTATGGAAATGACTCTCCAAATGATAATTTAGAGAGTGCGATTTAGAAAGACTCTTGGAGATGCTCTAAGCCAAGCTAATAATGTGAGGAGAGGTAGAGGAAGACCGAAATTAACATGGGGTGACAATAAAAAAAGATTTGAAAGCTTGGGATATACCTAGAGATCTATGTTTCAATAAGAGTACTTAGAAAACAGCTATTGAAGTGTATGAACTGTGCCTCTGTCTAAGTTGGTCGTTTCTGCTTCTCTTGTCCACGGACTTTCTTAAGCTCGGACTTGTTTCAGCATGTTTATTATTAACCTAGTTTTATTCAATCAAAATCAAATAAATTATAACACCGATTAGATACTACTTCCCTATACACAGCCTTACATGCTTCCTCCCTGCACTCCATCTCCTATGCTGACTCAAGCAACAGTGCCACCGGTGCTCTCGGCACTGGACCCTGCTAAAGGATATATCTTGATATTAAAAAAACTGGACCGGTGGGGGAGAACCGCCCCCACGGCTTTTAAGTAGAAAGAGGGATCAACGATCTCAGCCCAGAAAACTCCCCAAACCCTGGCTCATGCCCGAGGGCCGATGCTGAGTGCCAGCAGATCAATCACAGGCCGACGCGGGTATACCGTAGCCTAGACGCAACCGCACCAGCGAGCACAGTGATGGGGATTTTTTTGGGTGGGTACCGAAAATTCTGCCAGCTACAGGATATACCTTGATATTAAAAAAACTGGACCAGTGGGGGAAAAACTGCCCCCACGGCTTTCAAGTAGAAAGAGGGATCAACGATCCTGGCCCAGAAAACTTTTCGAACCCTAGCTCGAGCAAGCGAGGGGGATTTTTTGGTGGGTACCGGAAATTCTACCCCCATCAGGGCTCGAACTCCGGTCGACCTGGCTGGGACTTAGGCCACACCTCCTGGCCAGTTGAGCCACGCTCAAATCCTGATATACCTTGATATTCACATCTTTATTCATAATGATAAGTATGTTCAACATGTTTGCTATTGCAAGTCTTGATGACCCGTATGTTCAGGATGTTTGCTATTACAATTAGATCACATATGTGCACGCTTATCATAATAAATTTTTATATATTTCTTTTTAAAGTATGATAAAAAACTTTGCTGCAGTTTTATTAGAAGGAGAAAATTAAAAATATGTGTTGGTCCAATTTTTCCAGTGGAAACCGGGGGGAAAAAAAAACTAGAACGGGTACGCAGCACCCTCACAACTTCGGTACGACCTGATCAACTAACTACTCAAACTTCGCTACTTGCTCAAAAAAATGAGCCAACCAGGTTGACACAACCCAATTAACAACTCAACTAAAACTAATAACTCGACAGAAGCAGGATTTCAAGGATATCAATTGGAGCTTATCTTCTAGCTCTAACCTCCAACAAACGAAAGACCACGACTGAAGCCCTTAGCTCCATAGCTCTTTATAAACATTTCTAGAGTAAAATATGCTTATATTTATCTAAATATCTTCAGCTGTGTAACATCTTCGGATTGTAGCGGCTGGAACTCCATTCCATTATCTAAAAATATTTATCTAAATATCTAGCATTACATTGCTAAGTGAATCCATGGTAGCTATGCAACTGTAGTGTGGTGATAAGCGTTCATCTCCTACCTATAGCTCGGATAGAAAAGCAAGAGTGCAGGAATATCTGAATCTTTCGCCACTTTAGCATATCAAGCAAATATCTCAACGATGTAACCTATTCAATTCTTTATGCGTGCGCACTACATGGATAGGATGGCGAGCGTCCGCTGTTTGCACCAAGAGATAATTCCAGAAGAGATAACGCTAACAAATCAGGATACCAAACTTCACTCACTCAAGCCCTTTTTGTACAGTGATGAGCCAGTGGCGCCCACGGCATGCTCAGCGTACTATTGCTAAAAAAACGAATCAGTTGGTGTTTAAATTTAGAGAATAAAGTATAGGAACGTTACATTGGATATCACATCGAGATGTTATATAGGAGTGTTCGGATAGTAATAATCAAACAAATTACAGAAGTTCTCGATAATCCGCGAAACGAATTTATTAAGACTAATTAATTCATCATTAGCATATGTTTACTGTAGCACCACGTTGTCAGAACATAAACTAATTAGGCTTAAAAATTTTGTCTCATAAATTAGTCACAATCTGTGTAACTAATTAATTTTTTAGTCTATATTTAATATTCCGTATGTCCAAACATCTAATATGATAGAAGTAAACTTTAGAGGAGTAACCAGACAAGGCCCTCGGGAGGTAATAACCACCGTAAGCCTCGACTTCGATGCGTGCTCGCCTCTGGCTCGTCGCTGGTCTAAGGATGCTTCCAAGGTGCTCGAGTCATGTGTTCTGGGCATAGATTCCCCTGATTACTACCTATTGTTCGAAAACAAAGATTCCCTTGATCTTGTTCACACTGGGGATAGACGTAGGGGATAGTAGTAATCCCATGACTATTGACTAGTGCTAGTCAATTTATTCCCAGCATTTTTTTCTTTAAAAAAAGAAGAAGATACGTACACACCATGACTCCGATCATTTTGCATTGAGGAGTCCATGGTACCGAGCTTATGTGGAGCAGCATTCCCATATACTGAACTGAAGCAGTACTGCAGTAGCACGCGTCGCCTATAAATAATACTTCGAGCCCCCGCATCCCTTCGGCAAGCAAGCACTTGGCCGCTCAAGTCTCAACACAGCCACAGCGCGCGCGCACACACGCACACAAGGGCAGGGTATAGGAGCTTGCATTGTCAACAAGGCACAGAAAGAAGACAGGAGGGATGGAGTACTGCTATCAGTACACCAGCGTGAGCAACGTGGAGAAGGAGAAGAGGCCGCCGCTGAGGAGGGGCAGCGTCAAGCTCCAGATCGTCAAGACCCTCAGCAACCTCGTGGCGCCGAGCAACGGCAACGACTCCAAGCAAGTGGGTCGCAACAGCTTCACAAGGGAACGAAGCTACAACTGAAATAAACTGTGTCTTTAGATAGATGTCGCCCTTGTATCTGAGTCTGAACTTTGCTTTGAGAAGTTTTCTTAGCTTGGACTTGCTTGTTTGTTTGGTCCACTAGGTGAATGAAATATATGGAACTGTATGATAAGTTGGTTCCATGTGTTTTGTTTTGGAAAGAAGGTTCTATGGCTCATGCAGTGGTACAGAGTATCAACTCTGCTCATGCATGCAGATTAGTACCAACTATCAACGCATCCTTCATCGGTCCATCTTTCAACTCTGTTCGTCTGAAGGAAGGGATACCAATTCTGTTTAATACCTAGCTTGTTTAGTTATTTTGCAGTCAAGCACTTAATTAAGCAGTCAAGAAAACCCTTCAGGCTTTCAGCTGACAAGTGCACTTTGATCTTGAGGCATCTCTCCCTGAGACTGACCAATGAAATTCAGGGGGTGTTTAGATTAGGTGAAGTTTTGGGGTGTCACATTACATGGGATGTCGCATGAGGCGTTTGGATACTAATAAAAAAATAAATTACAGAATCCGTCGATAAATCATGAGACGAATTTATTAAGCCTAATTAATCCGTCATTAGCACATTTGTTACTGTAGCACTTTGTTGTCCACTCATGGACTAATTAGGTTTAAAAGATTCGTCTCATAAAGTAATCGTAGTCTATGCAATTAGTTATTTTTTAGTCTATATTTAATACTTTATGTATGTGTCCAAACATTTAACGTGATATGACGTAAAGTTTTGACGGATCAACTGTACGAGGGCTCAAGCTCATGGCCATCATCCACACCGGCCTTGCCGCCTGCCAGACCACACCATCCCTGCAGCGCTCAATGAGATCTATGGCTTGTGTAATAGCCTTTTGCATCTTTCGATCATGCATGGGTGGAGAAAAGGCGAAGCTTTATGCATGCTGCACCTTTGCCACGTTGGCATACATATCCGTTTAGGTTTAACGAAGAAACTTTCGGCAGCGACAAAGATGCAGCTTTACACGCGCATGAGTTATCATGAGTAGGTAGCTAGGCTTCCTTCTCACGGCTTGTACACCTGCACAAGCTGCCGTGAAGTGTTGTTACGCCGTTGCTCGTGATTGCAACTTTGAAAACTAAAGCAGCGAGGATATATACGATGGTGAGAGATTACCGGCCCTTTGCCGTCGTGCTGGGTACCTTTATATGCGATTCATTACGAACTTAATCATTATGGTAGCTCCGTGACAACGATCACGATATTTCGAGAACAAAACATGATCATAGTATGAACGGAACAACTACTAGTGCGTGTTTTTGTGATGCGACATAGAGGTTGTATGACCTTTTTTATTATCTTACTTTTGCTACGGTTCATGGGACAGCGAAGAACTGATACAAATCTCTATGCATCTTTTATGCGTTCGATGTCCTTCTCATAGTGCACTTGTGTTTCTTAATTATTTATACATCTTGACGAGTACTTGTAGCTACTCTCATCATGTGGGGCCCGTCTCTCGTCATGGTCAGATCATGTAAAATCATTCTCCTCACGTTATCATGACTAAGGGAGACTCTCACACCACCTAGGTCTCGTTTAGATTGTGAAAAAATTTCAACCCGATGAATAGTAGCACTTTCGTCTTATTTGACAAATATTGTCCAATCGTGGACCAACTAGGCTCAAAAGATTCATCTCGTGATTTCGAACTAAACTGTGCAATTAGTTATTTTTTTTACCTACATTTAATACTCCATGCAAGCGGCTAAAAATTGATGTGACGGAGAGAGAGTGAAAAAATTTGGAATTTGGATGGCATCTAAACAAGGCCCTACTATACGAGCAAAATCATTCTCCTCACGTTATCATGACTAAGGGAGACTCTCACACCACCTACTATACGAGCAAGGCCTTCTGCAAAGAAATATGTTGTGCAGCAGCACAAACCATTCCTCACGACCCGAGCCATATGGAACAAACACACTCTCTCTCTCTCTCTTGTTTGCTGTGTAACCCTACTCCCTCAGTAATATAAGGGCAGCATGACACTCTTCTTTGAGGCTAGACTAGAAACATTGGTCTTTGTGCTAAATCCCTCACCTGATTTTTTTAGACATCGTTCTCCCTATCTCTTTCTCTCCCCCAGTTTGTAACTCCTACTATAAACGTCGAGCCCTTGTGCTCATTGAAACACTATTAAGCAAGCTTTAGCCAATGTGCCCATGAAACACTAGTAAGCAAACTAAACTTTAAACCAAGGGATTCAAATAGGTATTTATTTTTATATATTCCATTTCTTAGCAATTGTATCACACTATTAAGCATGTAGTTTCTTGTTTTGGAAACTTTCCTTAACAATAGCTATTTTCCTATACTTGACACATATATGGACCATGGTGTAGTACGTTTTTAGCTTTTCGCTACTACAATTTTGTTCTAGTCTTTGCCAAATTCTAGATCCGCCACTTAGTACACCTTGTTTTTTTCCTTAAAACTTTTAATATGAGCTTACCCAAGTGCTAAGCTAAAAGTTGTATAGTAAGAAGGTGGCATGCAAGGCGGCATTGACAATATTTAATATGGTCCCTGCTTGGAACAGAGGAATGTAAAACAGAAAAAAGAAAGAAAATACAGAAATGAGAAATGAGTGTAGGTAGAAAACAGAGGTTTGAAAAACTCGGAAATTTTATAGGAATAGGTGTTTGGAACATAGGAATATAAGAACATGTTTATTCCTCTATTCTAGACTTCTAGTGAATAAGGACTTACTCATTCCTCTATTCATTGTAGAAAAAATTTGGAAGAGCTTGAGGGTCTAATTGGGACGCTAGGAATCAGTGTAGGAATTTCACAGAGATCATGCAAGAATTTTATAGGAAAAACACAGGAACATAATTTTTTTAGCATTCCGTAAGAATCTGTCTACCTAGAAACCTGGATGTTTTAGGCCTCCCCAACAACCGGTTGTTGGAAAAACACCAAAACAACCGGATTAGCAATAAAAAAAATCTGGTTGTTTTGGCTCCATCCAATGACCGGATTTCCTTAACCTCAGATCAAAATCTGATAGGTCCAAATATTATAGACACTAATATCTAATGATCACAATTATAATCAACACTCAAACATAGATATAAATATTACACACATAATGCAAAAAAGCAAAAAAAAATTACATCAACAAAGAAATAAATTTACATCAATGTAACACTAAAATTACAATGAACAAATCAGTGTAAATATAGAAATATAAGACTGTAAATACTGTAAGGAGAATATAAACACATGAAATTGAAGACCTGTGATCTAAATCCACCAGAAAAAAAAAAAAAGAACAGCCTAACATTAGAATCTCATATGACTACAAACTGAACAAAAAAAAGACAAAGGATAGAGATAACTGCAAAATCTAAAACCAGGGTAGGCATGGGCACTTATTTGTTGGGCTTCAACATCTTGTGGAACCACTGGAGGTGCATGCTGCGGCCACACCGGAGCTCCGACGTCTCTCTCAGCGAATCAAACATTGAGTCTCTTGCAACAACAGCAAAGGTTCCAAATGATGAGCAATCAGAGGTGTACACTTTGCAACAGCAGACAGACTCACAAAAGAAACTATGAATTGAAAAAAATGGTATCTTAAGGGTACTATTGCCATACTTGTACAGGCACTCAAAAGAAACTATTGCCATACTTGTAATGGCACATATGAAGATTGAGAACTGCATAACAACTAATACATATGTCAATGGATTTAGTCTATTGACTACATGAAGAGAGCAATCAACCACAGCAATTCACATAGACATATACCATACTCTTCAGAAAAAAATCAAATACAAAAAAGATAGAAAAATACCAGACACATATTCTAAAATTAAAAAAAGTATCAACCATACAAAGGAAATCAGAAAGACAAATGGCAACATCTTCAGAAACAAAAATTCCCAAATTTTTTCTATGGAAGCTAGATATACAAGAAGAAATATGACATATACTTTACAAACGCAAAACAAATTACTTCAAAAAAGAGAAGGTGCCTTATACCCAGCTTACATGTGTGCACACACAGTGCAGTTTCGGACGGAGCCTGGGCAGGCGCCCAGGGTCACCGGGACCTAGGCCTGCCTCTGTTCTTCAGAAGTTCTACATTCAGAAAAATTTACATCCTCACATGCACAAATTTACATCTACAAAGGCAAATACTTATACTAAAAAATACACTGTAAATTTAAAAAAAAACGAGAATGTAATTCCAAGAACTAGTCACACTGAACCTAGAAACCAGAATTGGAAACCAACTAAAAGATCAAGCAACTAAAAGATCAAGCAAAAAATATCAGTGAACTTAATTTTACAAGGAAATCATGAACAAACAAATGCGAAAAAACAACCTTGAATCTGACAACAACAACATCCTAATAAATCTTCACTCATTTAAGCTAAACAAGACAAGAGAGAAAATAAATATGTACCCTGGCATACAAGAGCTTGGTTACCACAGCTGAATAACAGCAGCTGACACAAAAAACTGTAGCAAAGTCTCAATCTACAGGATAGATCATACATGATGTGTATGGAAACAATGCAACACCTGAAGAAAAGAAACACTCCAAGAGTTACCTATGTGTAGGCACGTACTCCTAAACCCGTAGCTAGCAGCGAGACCAATTGTCACATGATGTAAAAAGACAATGTAAACACATGAATTTCACAATAAAGACATATGCCAAACTCTTCAGAAAAAAACAATATTCAAATATATTCTATGGAAGCCAGATATCAGAGAGAAATATGGCACATACTTCACAAATACAAAACAAATTTATTCAAAATAAACAATATTTACCAAATATTTTGTATGGAATGAAGATAAAAGATAAAAAAATATCCCACATTAGTGCACAAATAAAGGGATTCAAAAAATAGAGGCACCTAGTATTTCTCAGTTTCTATAACAAAACATTATCTACCTACTCATTGTCCTTTCCTACTCGCATTCCACAAAAGCAACCTCAAAACACACCTCTTCAAGCTCACACTGTCTTGTAACAAAGCATCTGAAAATGACTACAAGCTCAACTAAAAAAAGAACTGCTTGAAAATGGGAAAAAAAGGTGGACAAGGAAACTTACACATATTGACACTCCACAAAATTGGGACCATGTAAGACCAACTGAATAGATGTTGCCTCATCCCCAACTTATATCAACCTGTCAAGGAAATTACACTGAATAATTTAGTGTAAATATAGTAAGAGGACATTGTAAGAACAATAAAAAGACAATGTAAAACCAAAAATATGTCACCAATTTCATCTATTGACTAGGCGAACAGAGCACAAAACCACAGCACTTGCACAAACTCAAACTATGGATCAAAAATTTCAGAGATACATGCAATTTTGAGATAAATTGTAAAAGAGAGAAGCCAAGATCGAGCTGCTGCTGGAAAGATGCTGCACAGAAAAACAATCGAACTGACAAGCAAGCTGGACGCTTTCCTATTTTCTGTAAACTGCCGAACAACAGAACAGAGACAATGAATGGAGGAGCTTTGGCCTGGAACACCTCAAAAACAAGCGACAAAAGGTCTCAAAAAGGACCAAATCAAGACGGATTGGCAAGAAATCCGAGCCACAACAGTACCAACTCACAGCGATTTAATCCAAACAAAAAGATCACAAAAAGATAGAGATTTGAGCACGAATTTAACAGAAATCCGAGAACCATAGTGAAAGGTGAAACTTTGCCAAAATCTCAAATAGGAGGTGCTCACGAGATGATTGGATAAATTGATCACCAAGATGTGTTCTCTCAAGTCATAGCACCAATATCTCTCAAGAAAATTACAGTGAACGACTAGTTGTAAATATACTGATAGGACACTAAAAAACTGTAAAAGGAAAATGTAAATGCAAAAACCAAGCTCAATCTACACGTACCCCTAGCTTGCTGCAATAACAAAACACAGCTGCAGATCAAAGCAGTCGATAGTATTGAAAGGATTCGGCTGAACTGAACAAGATCCTTCTAGCCTGACCAAGCTACAAACGACTCAAGCAACTTGCTGCTCCTATGAACTGAACCAATGCAGTTCTGCTGTTATACTGCTTCTGAAAGTTTTTCTAAAAAATTACAGGAAAAGACTGCACAGAGAGCTTCTCGAAATCACACACAAGGAACCATGAGTTAGAAAAAGGCTGCAACATCTCTTGGCATGAATGGCGAACAGGACCCTGGCCCAAGAACCGATCCGTGTAGGAATAAATTGCAGAGCACCTAAGACTACAATCTTCCAGGGATCTGAACCTAAACATTTGTACATATGACTTTTCCTGCTTCAAAAAATTAACTAATATGCTTCTTGTGCTCAACTCCACAAGCGACAAAGAAGCAAAAGAACAAAGTGATTTAACATACCTCAGAACCAATCCGGAGATGGTTTCCTTGAGAATTCCTGCCACATTCTTCCTAAACAAGGATGATGAAAGATATATAAAAGAAGAGATTCAGGATCAGACTCAATTCTTGCTTCTAATCACATCCAGTTCTCCTTTTCTAAAAAAATCACATCCAGTTCTTACTCAAAGATGTTTCAAAGACAAAAATCACATCTAGTTCCAACCTGAGTACTACTCAAAGATGTCTCAAAGAAAACAAATGATTAATGCCTTTTCTTTATTCAGTACATCTTCATCTTCAGGTTTGATGTTCCATCTTTTAGGCTTCATGTAACTAGTCAATCAGAGTAGGTACATCATTATTGCTGGAACAATACATTTTGAGAGCAAGCAACTTACTCATTCATCATCAGAAGCATGGCCATTCATAATCAATATCTGCATGGCATCCCTTAGTTGCATTAGAGGCAAATTAGCAATAAAGGTATAAAACCAAACATTTTATAGATAGTAAGGTAATTGAGGTATAAAACCAAACAATTTATAGATAGTAAGCACAAAACAGAAGCTCATTTTCACAGCAAACAGAAACACATTCATGTTTCATTTACTAAAGCTATCTCTTGTTACAAATTGAAATGACCTAAACTCCACACCATTTCCATTTTCTCTGGCATTGCCATCTCTAACAGTAGAATGGCTAGTTACATCATTTTGAGAAATGCAACAATTAGACACTACAAACACACCATAATCACAGTCTTATCAGAACTACCAAGAACAAGTATACACAATACAATCTGCAACTTCGACAGCCTGAACTGGTATACAACTCAACACGTGTACGGAAAGTTCTACAGAAAAAACAATAGATCCAGCATAAGCAAAGCTCACCATTCCTCCCCTATAACTCTACAGCCTCCCATCTATCTACCCCCAAATTTCTACACGGCCAACAAAGGACACTAAATCAACAAACAGACCTATGAACCAGATCTCCTTACAGCATAGCCACATTTGCAGAACACGGCGGCAAAGACCACGCATCCACGCTGAATCAATGCACTAACGTCAAAACCTAGGATGAGCAACGCGCATCCACAGAACACGACGACACACAGACCGCAACCATGCTAGAGCAAAACCATCGGGACATACACCGAATGAACAAGGCACATCCGCAGAACACTGTCGCGCAGATCCCGCATACCGGATGGACAAAACCTCGGCAACCAACCTCGAAAAAACAAGGTGCATCCGCAAAAAACAAGGAGACAGAGGCCGCACCGATGGATCAAAACCCCGGCAACAAACGCCGAATCAACAAGAGCAGCATCCCTAGAACATGGCGGCGTAGATCCCCCATCCCCAATGGATCAAAACCCCGGCGACAAACCCCAGATGAACAAGACATCAGCCACTGCCAGAAATCAGAGATTCAGAAGAAATGAAGACAAACCACCGCACCCAAACCACTGATGTTGACACATGTGGTGGCACACACAGATAAAATCCGCAAGCGCATGGGTATCGAAGTAGTTTTCACTCTGAGTATTATCGAGTATCATATCCACATGAAAACGTGTGTTGTCTAAACTCTAGTTTATCCTGGGAGATAGCAATCAAGGTATAAGGTATGAGTAGAGAGGATTCCTATGGTTATGACCCTATGCAAAGTAAGACTTATGATTCTAGTGTTTATTTCAAGATGTCGCTTAGACGGTAAAGCACCGCTAATAGATAA
Organism: Miscanthus floridulus; assembly: GCF_019320115.1. Lineage (NCBI taxonomy): Eukaryota > Viridiplantae > Streptophyta > Magnoliopsida > Poales > Poaceae > Miscanthus > Miscanthus floridulus. Next base: position 83,224,378 of record NC_089596.1, on the reverse strand, counting down.
CTCTACCGACACGACTACGATCCTACTAATTTAAGAATATGCTCAATTCGGTATGAACTACAAAAGATAGACGAGACTGTCACCTCCCACCGCTACCACATAACCAAGAAGAAGAGAGCAAGCACAGGTAGATGTTGGTATATTTAACGCACACAGATTAATCCATAAGCGCACGAATACAACTGTAGCTTTCACCCGGAAGTATTCCAAGTATCGTATCAACAGGAAAACGTGTGAGACTAACTACGGTCTAACTTAACTAAGAATATCAATAAGGTTAGGATAAATAGGAGCGTAAAGAGAAAAACTAGGGTTCTCTAATTCTGACTTGGGTAAGCTATGTCTTCTACTATTCAACTGGAGACATTACTTAAGGAAAGGCACCAGCAGAGGATGCTTTCTGTAGTAACCGCGTTCTACTTGCCCTACAAACGGAAGGTGGACTACAGAGGATTCAATGAGGTTATAAGAGTCACCCTCGTGAGCTACCACCGATTCAAAATGCAGGATGCATCCACAAGTAACCAGAGTCTAAGCATCATGTTTACATTACAATTACTACTTTACTCTTCCCGGATAAAGAATAAAGCACTCAAACGAGTTGTGAACCTAATGAATAATATAAATAAGAAGCTTACTTGAATCAGAAGTTGATTACCAGAGAAATCTCAGAGGCAAGCTCAGATAGAACTTGGATCCGCCAAGGTACAAGCCGTAGAGAGAGCACTGACAGGTCGGCGCCTCCTCCAAACTCTTCTCTCACTCTCTATCTCATTATTTCTATTTATAAGACTAGATCCTATGGTGGACTAATCTTCTCTTGATAGCTGGCTCTGATCCTGACGAAGAGAATATGAATTAGGGTGTTAGGATGGCTCTAGGAAGGGAGGTAGGGGCTGGTATATATAGACCAGAGCATCAATTCTAGACCCTCGGATCAAACCGACTTGAAAGAATGGCGTAGATACAATCTAGGAGGCGGTGGAGAACCGACATTTGAAGGTGGGCCCAGGGGACCGGGCGGCCTATAGGTGGGGCCGGCTGGCTCCACATGGCAGCCATCTGCCCTCTGCTTTGGTAATTTGCCTTCTGAAGTCTTCTAGAGTCTTCCCACACCGATTTCGCTATGGATAACTGTGATTTCCTCCTTGTCGGTTTTCTAGATAAACCCTGCTGAAAACATAAATTCACCAAAACTCATGGAATTTGTCAGTTTAAACCCCTAAACCTATGTTGACGATCCTTTTTATACATTTATATAAGTTATGTTGACGATTTATGATTGATGTTAATGACCGTCAACAAGCTCCCTCACACTTAACCTTTGCTAGTCCCTGAGCAAAGTCAAACTCAGCAATGCATCAGGAGTTACATCAATGTTTTCACTCCTCAAAAGTACACATGCGTTCAATCAAGAATTCTTCAACGGATTAGAATAAACCGATCTGACTTCAAACTTACCCATATTACCTTCAACTATGGGGCTTCTTCGCCTTTACTTCGGTCTTGAGCAATTGAAAGACAAAACGATTAAGTCAAGCACTATGTCTCAAGTTCTTTGCTCAACTATTATTCCAAAGTTTTTTTCAAAATAAAACTCAGAGCTTTCATTGTATGACACTCTTAAATCTCTCAATATATATGGTATTTGTGGATCCCCACCAAGACAATAAAGATGTTATGCCTTTTTCTCTTCCTACCATTAAGGCTTATGTGGAGTTCATATGTAGGGAGAAAGTTAGGGCATACTTGCAATGCATATATTGTAAAGTCAAACCTTGGATCCAAAGAGAGTTGAGTCATACAATCAAATCAAGATATGTATGTGTGTGGAATATATGGTGGATATATATGGTGGCTAATCATAATTCTACTTTGCTCCTTAAAAGCTTATCTTTCTTTTGAAACTTGGAAACAATTGATAGAGAGCAGGGGCTATCTTATTCATCTCTTTTTTAGGCGGGCATCTAAGTACCTATTGTTTTAGATATCTCAGACACTTATCTATTTTTTTCTCAACTCTTTTTTTCTTTTCTTCTCTTTTTTATAAATAACTTTTGCATAGCGCCATGTCTTTTTCTGCAACAAAACTTTGAGAGAGATATCAACAAGAACTTGGAGCATTTATTTGGTGGATGGAAAACCTAATAAGCATGTTTTTTTGTTCACCCCTAGTATAGGAGTAGAACATTTTTGGGTGGATCTAGATGAAAAAGGCATGTTTTTGCGCCTACCCCCAGTGTAGGAGTAGTGCATATGTGGGTGGTATGTACATGATCTTGATTTTTAAGAGCATGACAAACCTCTCATAAGGGTCAACAAAGCTTGACAAAATTCAATGCAAAAGCAAGCAACATATATGTAATAGTTTTTCTAGCCTAAATAACATGTATGGCTCTGGTAGGAATTCAACCTTTGTCATACAAGAACTCATCATGTAGTATTTTTGTGTTTTTCAAAAGATATATCTCCAGAACTTTAGTGTCATTTGGATCAAGATAAACAGCAGTTCAGACCTTCTCATATCATATCCATCAATTACCTAGACTTAGATCAAGCATATGCTGCCCACGAGTTTCAAGTTCAGTGTAAACTCTTATGTCAAAATAATCTTGTCCAAAATTTGGGAGAATTCGAGGCTGAAAGCTAGGTACTTGAAAGGAATTACAACAGAGCAACTATTTATTATTTCCATTCAAGAGATTATTCTGAGTCCTCTTTATTTATTCAACTCTTAAAAATAAATTAAAGCAAACTAGACACACCTTTTATTTTATTTTTAATTTTACTAGATCACACATTATTACTATAGCTATATATATTTATTATAAAGATAACTTTTTATTTTATGTCATTCATCATTTTCTTAACTATTAAAAAGAAACTAAAATTAAAAAGGAAAAGAATACTTACCTGGATACACGGAGGTGCTTCTCCCCCAAGCTAGCTCTTTCGGCGAGGGTTCGGTGTTGTAAGTCCTTCGAACTGGACTTCTCCTTGTGAAGTTCATTAATACCTTGATTTGTTCTGAAGATAAAGATTCTTGTGATGATGCCCCTAATGGTGATGTCACCTTCTTCCGTCAGACCTATCTTGGTTTTGAGTTTTGATTTTGGTTTGACAGGTTTAGGACCTTTACTTATAGAAACTAGGGAATCGATTTTCCCACACTTTGCTTGAAGTGTGTTCTGCTATAAAACAAGATAGAGATCAAGTGCATGGGCTCTGTTGGTAGGAAAATACCAACAAAACCAAACTTTACTTATTCTTCTCTAACCTCAGGCACATTGAACAAGATGAAGTTGATGTTGTGTGTTTTGTTCAATTATAACATAGATGGTAAGATCAGAAGGTTGAGCATGAATGTAGCATTTAAGTTCATTTGGCAGAAAAGATTGAGTTGCTTAACCCATGGAAAGATTGTCTATTAGTGCATAATGTATCAATCTTTACATGATTATGACTATCAGCTTCCAAAGATAGGATGTGCATTTTTTATCCTATTTGGTTAACATTATGAGATCAAGGAAGTGGCGCTAGGAACAAGCTTGAAGAATAAACATGTTGAGTTAATTAGGTTGGATTAAGTAAATTTTAACTCAAACATATTTTTGTTTCTTATTTATGTGCCTACCAAAATCAAGGAAAAGCTTTTTAAATATTGACCATTTACCTTTGGAAGTTACCTTTGTCATTGGAGAATGATGCCACCATATGACGAAGGGTAGATGACTCATGATGGTCCTTCCCATTTTGCTTGAAATTTTCCTTGTTTGGCTAGCCTTGCAGCTTGAGCTGTTCATGAGCTTCTTGTCTCCTAGATTGCACCCTTTCTTTCTCATCCTTTTGTCATGTCATCTTTCTGCTCTTCGATTTTTTTAACACCTTGTTAGACCTTTTTCCTCACTCATTGTTTTATGCCTGTAAAGGATTAGTAGACAACACATACCCAAAGGAATATACAATTTTGAAACACAGGTTGTTTGTCTAGGATTTTATAGTTTTCATCTATGCTAATGAAAAGATGGTGTTAGAATTATTTTAGCATAGTTTTTGTTTATCATGTTCTGTACAGGCATGGCTCAAAGCAAAGGTAACTTGCAGCTAAAGACAAAGCAAATGACCATGAATGAGTTGTGTCCTCTTTGCACAACGTTATTGGAGTTCATCATGTGCCTTGCTTCATCTACGATTTAAATTCATCTCGTGACTTACCCAAATTGATTTGAGAGTTTTTTATAGGGGTTAGTGAAAGGATCAAGATGCTCAAGAGGGGAGTGAATTGGGCTAATTCTAAATTTTTTTGCAATAATTAAATCCTACGGTTAGCCCAATTAACCCCTTGTGCCTAGAAAAGTGTTTCTATTAATCTAACGCACAAAGGACTTGCAACCTATGTTCCAAACTTACTCTAGCATGGCAATTCTATGAATGTAAAAACAAGTATTGAATTGCTCAAAGTAAATGCTCAAAGTAAATAGAGAGAAATAAACACGGCAATGTTTTGCCAAGGTATCGGAGAGTCGCCACTCCCTACTAGTCCTCATTGGAGCACCCGCGCAAGGGTGTAGCTCCTCCTTGATCCGCGCAAGGATCAAGTGCTCTCTACGGGTTGATTCTTCGACACTCCATCGCGGTGAATCACCCACAACCGCTCACAACTTGAGTTGGGTCACCCACAAGCTCCGTCGGGTGATCACCAAGCTCCCAATCACCACCAAGCCGTCTAGGTGATGGCGATCACCAAGAGTAACAAGCACGAACTCTCACTTGACCACGCGAAGCCTGATGAAAATGGTGGATGCACACTTTGCTACTCTTGATTCACTAATGAGGCTACTCTCTTGGATTCTCAAATCTCAATCACCTCACTAGGACCTTGCTCTTCTTGGCACTCACAAACGTGTTTCTTAGCTGTTGGAATGAGCAAAAGTGACTCCACACACAAGTGGAGCTTCTATTTATAACAAGGGCTGAAAAACGAACCGTTGTGTGCCTCTGCGGGGTGACCGGACGCTCTGGTCATGTTGACCGGACGCTCCGGTCAGTTTAACCCGCACACTAGTGTTTAAGTGTTGACCGGACGCTCGCAGCGTCCGATCATCACTGACCGGATGCGTCCGGTCGCATTTAACCCTCACTGGAACCTTACTGTACTCGACCGGACGCTGAACCCCCAGGGTCCAGTCAATACTGACTGGATGCATCCGGTTGTAGATTTACTCTTCTGGAACCTTACTAGAGTCGACCGGACGCTGGCCCTCAGCGTCCGGTCACTCGACCACTCAGCACCCGATCGCGCCAGACGCAATCTCCTTGATCAAATGAACTGACCAGACCCTACAGCCAGCGTTCGGTCCGACCGAAACCAGCGTCCGGTCAGCATTTGACCCTCCATTCACTTCCAACTCTCGAACACATGTGAATGAAGTTTGCTCCAACGGATCTTAGGCATATGTAGGAGCTACCTAGCGCTAGTTTTGACAAGTGTGCACCACACCTAACTCACTAGACTCATCTAGGTCAAGCTACCCGTCCATACCCCCCCCTTAATAGTATGGCCAAAGGAAAAACAAAGTCCTAAACTACTCTAAGTGTCTCTCCAACTCCAATCGACACTTAGAACTAGTCATCCTTAACCTTGTCGTCCATCCTTTGAAAACCAAAACGATTTCCATCATAGGGGCATGACCACCTTGATTGCCCAATTGATCTCCATTACCATGACCTAACTTAATTGCCTCTACAAAACACACGTTAGTCATAGTAATCTTGTATTGTCATTAATCACCGAAACCCAACAAGGGGACTAGATGCTTTCAATCTCCCCATTTTTGTTGATTGATGACAATACCACCTCGAGTATGTGAAAGAGTGAGGTTTTTGGCATGCTTGGTTCATATAAGCTTTTATCAATAAGAACAAAGTAGTTAGGCAAGCTTATATGACCCAAGCCAACACGATGTACTCAAAAGATATGAAATAAGCATGAGTACAAGTGGTGAAGCTCATTTGCATCGGAGTAAAGCGCGGAAGCAAAAGCAAATGAGCATAACACAAGTGATATGACATATAAAGGAATTCAAAGTAGAGAGCACACATGTCATATATCACAATCACGTAGATATCACTATCACATAGATATAATAGTATGCATGACAGTAAACACACGAATGCATAAAAAGTAATAGTGTATCACACAAATAAAACTCCAAATGTATATAATAGACTAATAGCTAACTAGGCTCCCCCAAAAGTCGCTCCCCCTAAGTCTACATACTCGAACCCTCTTCCCCTTTGGCGTCAAACACCAAAACCTAAGGGTCGGTCGGCAGGGCTGTAGCAGATGAGTCGGGCGCTGAGGTACGAGGGGCAAGCTAGAACTGGGCGCCATCATCATCTAACCCTGAGCTCTGTACTGACTGACCCTCTATGGCTAGAAGCATCGCTGAAGTGGTCTAGGTCTGAGCTAGGGCAGGTGCTGCCTGTGATGTTGTTGGTATGTCTGTCGTAGGATCTAAAGATGCGACAGAAGAAGGGAGCCCTTGAGTAGTCACGGCGACGGGAGCTGCTGTAGAAGGACCTGGGGCATACATATGTGGCGGTGTAGGCATCCCTATCAACTCGCTAAAAGATGCTCCAAGACTCCTGGAGACTGACGTGTCAGGCACAAATAGCGAGGGTGACTGATCCGGTGTGAAGCCCGTCTGAAGTGGTGTGAACTACGGGGCTACCACTGGCGAGGATAACCACTGGGACACCTGTACTGTGGGGGAAGCAAACAGAGCTGGAGGTGGTCCCTGACTCTGAAGCCCACTGGGCTGTACTGCTAGAGTTGTCATAGTGGTAGTAGGCTGACCAATCTGGGGCGAAGGCTGTGGCTGTGGGGCCCCAATGGCTGTCACTACATGCTGCATGAATCCCAAAAGCTACTGCTGCATGAGTAACTGCTGCTGATGCATCTGTTGCTGCTACTGCTGGAGGACCTGCTGCTGTCGCTGGAACTCGTCCTGATGAGCCTGAAACTGTGCAAAGTTGGCAGCGGTCTCTTGAGCCTATCTAGCCTGATCCTGTTGCATCCACTCAAGGATAGCAATCAAAGCGGGGTCCATCTGCGGGGCAGGTGGAGCTGAGCTGGAACTGCCGGCCTCTGCATCATGTCTGCGTGGAGGCATCTGAGGAATAGGTAGGTAGTCATCATCCGAACTGTCACTAGACTCGCTCCTCTCCTCCTGAGCCTCAAGCTACTCCTCCTCAGTAGCTGCTATGCCTCTAATAATCTCGTCCTACTGAGCTGCAGACTCTGGTATATCTGGATGATAGCGAGGCTGGCTGGGTGCCTATGGTGTGCTATGCCTGATCCTCTGTGCCATGTTATAGGCAGGAAACTCGGTGGTGGCACCTCTGTACTCTGCAACTATCTCTGGTGACCTAACTTGCATAGCCTTAAGTATAAGGAATATGATCCAATGTGCATATGGAAGTTGTCTATGACCCTTGAAGCCCTCAGCTATAGTATCCTCCATCTCTGATAGAAGGAGGTCCCAAATATCAAACACTGTCTGCTGCATCAGGGCATTGAGGAGCCAAAGTTGGATACGTGTCAGGCCCTCCCTGTATCCCATCCTGGGAAGTAGTGTCCTCCTCATAAAAGCCTCTAGTACTCTAGCTATAAGAGTAAGGTCACTAGGGTTCCTCCTCGACCCCTCACCAAAGGGCTCCTTAAAGCAATGGCGCACAAGATCTATAGGGGGCACCATACCACCATGAGGGCGCCTGGGAGGCTCTTGCTGTCCATAACATACCTCATGTAACTTGACAGGCTGCTCCTGTAACCTTAGTATCTCCCTAGCCCTCTGACTCATCATCCTATAGTCTCTGCCTCTGAATGCAAAGTGTATAAAGTTATGATGCGGGTCAATGTAGAGCGAAGCATAGAACTGTCGAACCCAAGATGGTACATACAATCCTGTCCGGCCAATCAGATCTGTCAGCCCCGACAGATATGCAAGGTAGGGGCAAATGTGCTCTCCAGCTGCTGTGACTATAGCCTCTATGCTACAGACTCTCTGAGATCTGAAGACTGCTCCACTGTTTAGATAGGCATTATAGAAATCCTCCTGCAGTGGAGTGTAGAAACCCTCTGCTGCTCTCTCATCCCTCCTGGGTGGAAACCACACATCAAATTCCCGAAGCGAAGCTGCTGAACCTACTTGGCCGTGGCGGCCCTCAAGTCAAGGTGGGTCACTGGAGGCGGACCCTATGGTCTAGGCGGTGGACGTGATCCCCTGCGCTGAGCAGCAAGCCTCGGTGAGACTGGAACACGGGTACGACCAGAGCGGCATAGCTGCGACTGGGGTGCCTGCTCGGTCTCCTCAGCCTCCTCGACCTGCTGGCCCTCCTGAGTCTGCTCTATCGGCTCTGCTGGTGGGGGCTGCTGCTGTGACTCCCCTTGAGGCTGAGGATCCATAATGGGAAGACGTCATCCTGCCATCATGATAGTTCCAGGTGGACTACCATGAAGACGCTCAATATGCTCAAGTCTGCCCTACGCCTCTGGTGACAGATGATCTGCAATGACAACTCCACTACGGGCACCTCCTCTCTCGGCACGCTCTGCGGCCTCTACAACTGCTGCTGCTCTCGCTATCTCTGCATCAGGGTACTTGCGCTTCTTTGATGCAACCTTCTTCGTCGCCTTGCCTTTAGGACCCGTAGGCAGGCGAGGCGGAGGCCTTCGATCATCATCTCCTGGACCACCACCAACATTCTTGGTGCGAGCCATCTGATCTGACTAGAACCACTGCCGCTGACAAGATCAACTGTCCACTGGCACTTTCGAGGCTTGGCCTCGATCCGTACTCGCAAGCTTGGCTCCGAGTTGACTGTCAACTGCCACTGACACCTCAACGGCACCGACTCGCTGCACGATGGAATAGAAGGATATACAAGTAAATATGATATATCTAATAGATGCGAAACCCTATGAGAGCAAGCAATTTAGATGCGAAATAGAAGTGAGTGGCTTGCTACCTGATGAACCGATGATCCGAGAAGAAGAGAAGCGACCCACGGGGAACCACTGACTCGGCTAGGGTTAGAGTTCTGACTCGACAAAGATTGGCGACGCAAGCTGTGAATCGACGTCCGAGAGGATGAAGGACATGAGCTCGGCGATTGGGGCAAGTGCAATGGCAATGCTGCTATGGTGGAGCTTGGCTCGGTGGAGGGCGGCGCTAGTGAGGCTTGTGGAGGCTAGGGCACGACGCGGCACTGGGAGGCGCTGGCGGCGTGCGCACGGGCTGGCGGCGGCATGCGCGTGGGCTGGCGGCGGCGTGCGTGTGGGCTGGCGGCTAGGGCAGGGGCGAGCACAACGGCATTTGGCTTGGGGCATAGGCGTACGATGATGACGGCGGATAGGTTAGGTCAAGAGCACGCGACAATATATAGTGGCCCCCAGCAGATCAGAAAAAGGAATCGAAGAAAGAGTTCTGAAGCCGCATGAAATCTATTGACCAGACGCTCCGGTGGTAGCGACCGGACGCTACCACCCAGTGTCTGGTCAATTCCAGAGAGGTCCAATTCCTCTGGAATCATGACCGGATGCATCCGGTGGACACCGACCGGACGCTGCCAGAGTTCGGTCAACTTAGCCTATGTCTTCTTCACACGACCGGATGCTGAGACGTCTTCTGACTGAACGCTGACAGACAGAGTCCGGTCACTCCTTCACAGCGAGTTCACCACCTATGAACTGACCGGACGCTGGACTACAGAGTCTGGTGCAGCGTCTGGTCACTCTTTTCCAGCAAATCTTCAATGTTCCTCCGTGCTGCCTGTTCCCAATCAAGTCCCAACTCAAATAAGATCCAAATAAACACCAATTGGGACTGATGTGAGTGACCTCTCTCAAACCCTCATATTTTTCAAAATATTTTGCCTTAGGCTATAATTCTTTTTAAGAAAATAGGCAATAAGAGGGCAGATGGAACAAAACGACAAAACAACATTCATGCATATGCAATACTTGTAAGTAAATCTAGTTGCTTGTCAAGTTTGATCCAAGGTTAAGCTTCTTCACACGCTTTTCGGTGGTTATCTTAACCATGTTAGACAAGCCCTATATGCATTATGAAGCGTTAAACATGTTGTATATTACAATGCAATGCAAGGGACAACACAAGCTCAATTTTTAGTGAAGTTGCTAAAATCAAGCACATTGAGCTCATTCCGCAATCTACAAAATGTAGCCTCATCTAGCGGTTTAGTGAAGATATCCGCTAATTGATCTTCGGTTCTTACACCTTCTAATGATATATCATTTTTACAATGAAAGTGATGGCGGATATCTATGTGCTTGGTGCAAGAGTGTTGAACCGGATTATTTGCAAGTTTTACCGCACTTTCATTGTCGCACAAAAGAGGTACCTTTTCTAGAACTACACCATAGTCTAGCAAAGTTTGTTTCATATATAGTATTTGTGCACAACAAGCACCCGCGGCAATGTATTCCGCTTCGGTGGTGGACAAAGCCACACTATTTTGTTTCTTGGAGGACCAAGACACAAGTGATCTACCAAGCAAATAGCACCCTCCAGATGTGCTTTTTCTATCAACTTTGCAACCGGCATAATCCAAATCGGAATAGCCAACTAATTCAAATCTAGCTCCTTTGGGATACCAAAGGCCAATGCTTGGTGTGCGCTTAAGGTACCTAAGGATTCTTTTTACAGCAATTAAATGTGTTTCCTTAGGATTAGCTTGAAATCTAGCACACATACACACACTAAACATGATGTCGGGCCTAGATGCGGTTAAATATAACAAGCTACCAATCATGGAACGGTAGAGAGTTTGATCAACCGGGTTACCTCCCTCATCTAGGTCGAGATGTCCATTGGTAGGCATTGGTGTCTTGATTGGCTTACATTTATCCATCTTGAATCTCTTGAGAAGATCTTTTGTGTATTTCTCTTGAGAGATGAAGATGCCTTCTTTCATTTGCTTGACTTGAAAACCAAGAAAGAATGTAAGCTCACCAATCATTGACATCTCGAACTCCTTTGACATCAATTCACTAAATTCTTTACATGAGTCTTCATTTGATGATCCAAAGATGATATCATCAACATATACTTGACAAATGAAGATATGCCCATCAAGCTTCTTGGTGAATAGTGTGGTGTAGACCTTCCCAATAGTGAAGCCCTTCTCAATGAGGAAGTCCCGAAGGCGCTCATACCAAGCTCTTGGGGCTTGCTTAAGCCCATATAGTGCCTTGGACAACCTATAAACATGATTAGGATATCTACGGTCTTCAAACTCATGAGGTTGATCAACATAGACTAGTTCATTAATAAAGCCATTTAAAAATGCACTTTTCACATCCATTTGATATAGTTTTATTTCATGATGTGATGCATATGCAAGTAGGATACGGATGGCTTCTAATCTTGTAACCGGTGCAAAGGTCTCTCCAAAATCCAAACCTTCAACTTGGGAGAACCCCTTTGCAACTAGTCTTGCCTTGTTCCTCACAACAACACCTTGATCATCTTGCTTGTTGCGGAACACCCACTTTGTTCCAATGACTCTTGCATCTTTTGGTCGCTCTTCAAGAGTCCAAACTTCATTGCGAGTGAAGTTGTTCAACTCTTCATGCATGGCATTGATCCAATCCGGATCTTTAAGAGCTTCTTCTATCTTGGTAGGCTCATAGCAAGAGACAAAAGAGTGATGAGCAATAAATGAAGCCAGTTTTTGAGATCGAGTCATTACACCCTTTGATGGACTCCCTATGATGAGATCTTGTGGATGATCTTCTAGGAGAGGTGTGTTTCTTCTATTGAACACTTGAGGAGGAGGTTGTGGAGCATCAATATCTTGTGCTTGTACCACCATTTGCTCATGGGAGATATGAGTATCTTCATTTTCTACTCTCCCATCTTTTTCATCATCTTGTGGCACACTTGATGAAGAAGGTTGGTTAATGACTTGTACATCATCTTCATCATCTTTTGGCTTGATGTCTCCCACCAGAATATTCTTCATAGCCTCCCTCAATGGTTCATCACCTACATCATCAAGATTCTCATGTGCTCCTTGGGAGCCGTTTGATTCATCAAATTCCACATCATATGTTTCTTCAACCAAGCCGATGGCATAATTAAATACTCTATATGCTTTGGACTTTGATGAGTAACCAACAAGAAAGCCAATATCACAACGTCTTTGGAACTTCCCTAGGTGTTGCCTCTTTTTGTAGATGTAGCATTTGCAACCAAACACCCTAAAGAAGGAGACGTCTGGCTTCTTCCCATTGAGCAACTCATAAGGTGTCTTACCAAGGAACTTTTGAAGGAATAGGCGGTTGGATGCATAGCATGCGGTGTTGACTGCTTCTGCCCATAGAGCTTCAAGGGTGTTGTACTCATCAAGCATTGTTCTTGCAAGAGTGATCAATGTCCGGTTCTTCCTCTCAACTACACCATTTTGTTGAGGAGTATAAGTTGCGGAGACTTCATGTTTGATTCCAACTTCATCACAATAGGCTTCAATGTTTGTGTTGTCAAATTCTTTCCCATTGTCACTTCTAATCTTTTTTAGCTTCACTTCAAATTCATTTTGAGCTCTCTTGGCAAACTTCTTGAAGCAAGATGCAACTTCGAATTTGTCATGAAGAAAGAATACCCATGTATATCTTGAATAGTCATCAACAATCACAAGACAATAAAGATTTCCTCCCAAACTCTTGTATGTTGTTGGTCCAAATAAATTCATGTGAAGGAGTTCTAGCACTCTTGTGGTTGACATGAAAGCTTTGGTTGGATGAGTGTTTGCAACTTGCTTGCCGGCTTGACATGCACTACAAAGCTTGTCCTTCTCAAACTTCACATCCTTCAACCTTCTCACCAAATCATTCTTCATAAGCTTCTTGAGTGAGCTCATCCCAACATGAACAAGTCTTCTATGCCATAGCCACCCAAGTGTGGCTTTGGTGAATAGGCAAGTCTTCAAGTTTGCATCTTCGGAGGTGAAGTCAACTAGATATAAGTTGTTGTATCTAAATCCATTGAATATCACTTGATTGTCATCTACCTTGGATACAACAACCTCCTTCTCGGTGAACAAGCATTGAAAGCCAAGATCACACAATTGCCCAACGGATAGCAAGTTGACGCTCAATGAAGCAACATAGAGCACATTGGAGATGGAATGATCATTTGATATTGCCACTTTGCCCAATCCTTTAACCTTGCCCTTTGAATTATCTCCAAATGTTATTTTCTCTTATCCATCTACCTCTTCATCTAGTGAGGTGAACATACGAGGATCACCGGTCATATGTTGAGTGCAACCACTATCAATAACCCAATGACTTCCACCGGTCTTGTAGTTCACCTACACACAAGAGATTCAAGCTTTAGGGATCCAAACTTGTTGAGGGCCCTTCACCTTCTCAACAAGTGACTTAGCCACCCAAATCTTCTTAGGCCTACTCTTGTTGGGGGTCCTAAGAACATGACTTTCATCTTTCCACTAGAATCCTTTCTAAGCATGTAGTGAGCATTGAAAGCAAAGGGTTTAGCATGCTTGGGCAAGGGTTGTGGTGGTGGAGTTTGGCACTCATGAGCAAAGTGGCCTTCTTTTCCACACTCAAAACATCTCTTTGGCTTTGGCTTTGGCTTTGATTGTTGTTGTTGAACTTGAGCCTTCTTCTTCTTCTCTACACTTGCCACATATCCAATGCCACTTCTATCCATCTTCATGACGGTGTTCATGAGTAGCCTTGCCTCTTGCAAACTTGCTCAATCCCATCTTGAGATTCTCTTTCTCCATCTTGAGCTTCTTGTTCTCTTCCTTGAGAACATCATTGTTCTTCTCTTCCTTGAGCTTCTTGTTCTCTTCTTTAAGCTTCTCATTCTCAAGGATCAACTCTTCATCATGATCAAGAGTTTCTAGCACAATGGTGTTGTGGCTTTTCATCTTTTCAAGATCTTTCATGAGCTTTTCATTTGCATTCTTGAGCTTGACATATTCATCATAGTCATTGCACTCAACCACTTTCTTGCCTTTGCCACTAGATCCTTGCTCAATGCTCTCATCAATTAAATCATCACTTGATGTAGCTATATCAATCTTAACAACATGGTTAGTAGCATCATGTGGCTCATTTGATAAAAATTCTTGAGCAATGACAAGAGTATCATGATTGATCTTTAGAGTTGTATATTCATCTTTTAGCTTGTTATGGCTAGTGATGAGCTCATTGTGCACCCACTCAAGTTTATCATGTTTATCCTTAAGCTCTTTCTTAGAAGATTTGAGCTCCTTGAGTTTGGATGATATAGCATCATTTGTTTCTTTAAGCTCAACATTAGCCTTTTCCAATGTATCGCATTTTGCTAAGAGTGAATCATTTTTAGCATCAAGCTTTTCATTTTTAGCTCTACTATTTCTAATGATCTTAGTGTATTGTCTTAGTATTTTGACAAGATCATCATATGATGGTGAATCATCATCATCGCTATCGCTATCGCTATCATCATCACTAGCTTGCTCATCATCACTACTATCATCATTATTAGTTACCTTGCGTTCACCCTTGGCCAGAAGGCATAGGTGTGTAGAGGATGATGGCGATGGTGGTGGTGAAGATGAAAGATCAATAGCAATGGCGGCCACCTTCTCATTTTCACTATCATCATCGGATGATCCACTAGATGAATCAATGTCCGTGAGCCAATCACCGACGATGTAGGCCTTTCCACTCTTCTTCTTCTTATGGAAGTCCCTCTTTTTGCCATCTCTCTTCTTATATGGCTTGTTCTTCTTCTTTTCATCTTCATCTTCATTACTTGAGTCATCTTTCTTGCCCTTGTTCTTGTTCTTGTTCTTGAACTTGTCTTTCTTGGGCTTGGTGCATTGATGTGCTAGATGACCAAGTTCACCACAATTGAAGCAATCCATTTCGGAGATTGGCTTTCTTCTAGAGCTTGTGAAGAACTTCTTCTTCTTGCCATCGAACTTGATGCCACTCTTGTTTAGCTTCTTTAGCATTTTGGCGGCTTTCTTCACCATGAGAGCAAGATCTTCATTGTCATCTTCTTCATCACTTGAGCTCTCATACTCAAGTCTTGCTTTGCCCTTATCTTGGCTAGCTTTGAATGCTAAGTCCTTCTCTTTCTTCTTGGTAGAGGATAAGCCATCTTATGGCGTGATGTGCATGTACATCTCATGAGCATTGATCTTTCCTAAGATTTGTGTCGGTGTAGCGGTGGAAAGATCATCTTGGTGTAGCATGGTCACAATATGCCCATATTTGTCAATGGGGAGGACACTCAAGATCTTTCTCACAACATCGGATTGTGACATTTGAGTAAGTCCAAGCCCGTTGACTTCCTCTACAAGAACATTCAAACGTGAATACATCTCATTAGCACATTCTTTGGGAAGCATCTCAAATGAATTTAGCTTTTTAATCACAAGATGATAGCGTTCCTCACGCTCACTCTTGGTTCCCTCATGGAGTGCACAAACGTCCGACCATAGTGCATGGGCGTCTTTGTGGTTCCTTACGCAGTTGAACACATCTTTGCAAAGGCCTCTAAAGATGGTGTTTCGAGCCTTTGCATTCCACTTTTCATAATTAACCTCATCGCCTTGTAAGTGTGTAGCATCCCGAGGATTTGGGAAGCCTTGTGAGGCGGCTCAAAGTATACCAACGTCTAGAGCTTCTAAGTACGCCTCCATGCGTATTTTCCAATATGGAAAGTCATCTCCCTCAAAGATAGGAGGAGGTCCATCCCCATGAGACATCTTGCTCTAAGCGATTAAGCTTAAAAACGTGAGCATGAGGCTCCGATACCAATTGAAAGGATCAAGATGCCCAAGAGGGGGGTGAATTGGGCTAATTCTAAATTTTCTTGCAATAATTAAATCCTACGGTTAGCCCAATTAACCCCTTGTACCTAGAAAAGTGTTTCTATTAATCTAACGTACAAAGGACTTGCAACCTATGTTCCAAACTTACTCTAGCATGGCAATTCTATGAATGTAAAAATAAGTATTGAATTGCTCAAAGTAAATGCTCAAAGTAAATAGAGAGAGAGGAACGCGGCGATGTTTTGCCGAGGTATCGGAGAGTCGCCACTCCCCACTAGTCCTCGTTGGAGCACCCATGCAAGGGTGTAGCTCCCCCTTGATCCGTGCAAGGATCAAGTGCTCTCTACGGGTTGATTCTTCGACACTCCGTCACGGTGAATCACCCACAACCGCTCACAACTTGAGTTGGGTCACCCACAAGCTCCGCCGGGTGATCACCAAGCTCCCAATCACCACCAAGCCATCTAGGTGATGGCGATCACCAAGAGTAACAAGCACGAACTCTCACTTGACCACGCGAAGCCTAATGAGAACGGTGGATGCACACTTTGCTACTCTTGATTCACTAATGAGGCTACTCTCTTGGATTCTCAAATCTCAATCACCTCACTAGGACCTTGCTCTTCTTGGCACTCACAAACGTATTTCTCAGCTGTTGGAATGAGCAAAAGTGACTCTACACACGAGTGGAGCTTCTATTTATAACAAGGGCTAAAAATGAACCGTTATGTGCCTCTACGGGGTGACCGGACGCTCCGGTCATGTTGACCGGACGCTCCGGTCAGTTCAACCCACACACCAATGTTTAAGTGTTGATCGGACGCTCGCAGCATCCGAACATCACTGACCGGACGTGTCCGGTCGCATTTAACCCTCACTAGAACCTTACTATACTCGACCGGACACTGAACCCCCAGGGTTCGGTCAGTACTGACTGGATGCGTCCGGTCGCAGATTTACTCTTCTGGAACCTTACTGGAGTCGACTGGACGCTAGCCCTCAGCGTCCGGTCACTCGACCACGCAGCGTCTGGTCGCGCCAGACGCAATCTCCTTGATCAAATGAACTGACCGGACCCTGCAGCCAGCGTCCGGTCCGACCGAAACCAGCGTCCGGTCAGCATTTGACCCTCCATTCACTTCCAACTCTCGAACATATGTGAATGAAGTTTGCTCCAACGGATCTTAGGCATATGTAGGAGCTACCTAGCGCTAGTTTTGACAAGTGTGCACCACACCTAACTCACTAGACTCATCTAGGTCAAGCTACCCATCCATACCCCCCTTAATAGTACGGCCAAAGGAAAAACAAAGTCCTAAACTACTCTAAGTGTCTCTCCAACTCCAATCAACACTTAGAACTAGTCATCCTTAACCTTGTCGTCCATCCTTTGAAAACTAAAATGATTTCCATCGTAGGGGCATGACCACCTTGATTGCCCAATTGATCTCCATTACCATGACCTAACTTAATTGCCTCTGCAAAACACACATTAGTCATAGTAATCTTGTATTGTCATTAATCACCGAAACCCAACAAGGGGCCTAGATGCTTTCAGTTAGTCTAACAAAATATCAAGTGTCTACTACAGCATACTTATCAGCTCAAAAATCAACCTAGACACCACGTCTAATTTGATTTAGGAAGGCATTTTAACCTAAACACCACGCTTAATTTAAAAGCCTTTGGAAGTAAAATTAGCACAACTTTTGGTTCAAGAATCAAACTAGACACCGTGTCTAATTTAATTTAAGAAAACAGTTTAAATTAAGCACCATGCTAAATTTAAAAGGTGTATGAAAATACTTCAAAACCTACGCATACTATAGTAAACAAAAGTAGCATGAAAGTATTATAGAGATTTATTCAAATAGAGATGATAGAGCATGATTGTTATTAGCAAATTGAGCATGGGTTAAAGGTAGAGACAACCAAAATTAGCAGTGTGGCATAAGATTTTTTAGAGAAGTTTATCCCCCACACTTGAATTTTGCAAGGCAGAATCAAGTTTGGATGGATAGAACTCTCATGTGTGAATGTGATTCAATGTTGCATGATAATTGGTTGGATGTACCTTATGTCGTCATCCTTCATTCTTTTTACTTCAAACCTAGAATGGTTAGTGACAAAAATATCCGAAGGAATATTTTCACAATTATATTCTATGCTCATTTCACAAGGGTATTACAGCAGAAGGTGAAAACTCATATTATTTTCTGAAAGTGCTTGCTTTAGGACAAAAGCTCGTCCTTGGGGAACCTTTGAATTGTGTTTCTAATTGGTGAAGTGGTTTTCCCTCCAACACCAATCTTCGTATACCTATCTCAAGATTCATGCCAACAAGATTTGCAATATTTATGATAAACATATGCATCTACAACCACCCTTTCAAAGTCTTTATGAACAAGAAGCAAGAGGGGGTTGAAGATCTCATGTGTGGCAATGTTGGAGAGACTAATTAATTCAGGAGATTTCTCATGTGAGCATGAATTTGATGAGGTGTTCATGAAATAACTCCCATGCTCATCGATGTCATCTTCCTTTTCAAGCTCCAAGGATGTTTCTTCATGAATGTCTATAGGCACAAACATTGTCTCCATCATTCCATGCCCATGCCATTCATTAATTCCATTGGATTGGTGGCTCTCGGGTTGATCTCATCTAAGGCCTTCTCCAAACTTGGATGAGTCATATTGTAAAAGAGATTGATTTAAGCTCACTATTTGAATCTAGACCAAGTTTGAATTCTACCCATAAGGCTTCGTCCTTGTCCATCCAATCTTTAGCAACGGCATATGAATTATTAATACATTCCAACCAATTCTTAATACATTCTAGCCATTGTCATTGCTCTTCTTGGTCATCCTTGTGGTCTTCATGATTCCTATACTTCGGTTGTCTTAATGGATTTCTAGGGTCATCATGAGACTTAGGAGAAAGAGCATAAGAGGGATTATCGAGGTCAAGGATGGGTTGAGAGATGGGTTCAAATAAGACATCTAATGTGGGCATAGAAGGGAAGAGGATAAGAGTGGCTTCTAAATGGCTAGGCTCTCCTTCTATGACATCACTAGACATGCCATCCTTGAATTATTCCCAATGTCCACATGGGAATAAGGATGCTTTCTAATAGATCCCTTCTTGAGAGGATTTGAATTATATTCGCTTGAAGGTCTCTTATGAGAATTTAATGCTCTTCCAAAATCAGCACCAAAGAGGTCATCTTTAATCTCAATAGGTATTTCCAAAGGTGGAATTCCTTCTTCTTTTGGGGGATTTTGGGGTATTGGTTGTTCGGGATTGATAGCTACATCTTGAGATTGGAGTGGTTGTGATTTGGCTATCAAAACTTCCTCTTCTTGTTTCGAACAGGATTCCTTCTCTTCCTCGGGGAGTTTATTAGGAATGCTAGTGCAGGGAGTCTTTTCACTAATTCTATCAAGCAAACCCCTTACTTCACTAGTAGACAAATGAAGGAAAGCTCCTCTAGAGGCTGCATCAAGGGATTCCCTAGAATCCTTGCTAAGACCCATGTAAAAATGTTGAAGAAGTACAGGGTCTTGAATGGTAAGGTCCGGGCCAGTGATGATGAGGTCATTAAAACAATCCCATGATGTGCCAAGAGATTCTTCTTCTAGTTGTCTAAAATTTAGAACCTCTTTTCGAAGGCTAACCACTTTAGAGATGGGAAAGAAACATAAACTAAATTTAGAGCATAGCGTTTTCCAATCTCCTTGCATACTTCCTACGGTTAGACTATACCATTGTTTAGCTCTTCCCATCAAAAAGAATGGAAATAACTTCCATCTTAAGGTCTTATCAGCCATGCCAGCGATATGCAAGCATGCACAAGTCCGTTCAAACTCTCATAGGTGTGAGTATGGATTTTTGTTGCCTTCTCCCAAGAAGGATTGATCCCAAATCAATTTTATTAAACTTAGGCGCAGCTCATAACCAGGTGTTATGATAGGCTCCTGAAGATTCTGGTGCTTTTAGGCTTGCGCTTGTGGGTTTAGCATATTGATAGATAGGAGTAGAATCCATGCTAAAAGAAAAAGTAAAACAAAAGAAAGAATAAAAGATGAAAGGTTAAGCTAGGCTTGTAGTTAATTCAGCAACCGTTTCTCCGGCAATGACGCCCGAAAGCTTGTTGGTATATTTAACGCGCACAGATTAATCTGCAAGTGCACGGATACCGCTGTAGTAACCGCGTCCTACTTGCCCTACATACGGGAGGTGGACTATATGGTGGATATATATGATGGCTAGTCTAATTCTACTATGCTCCTTGAAAACATATCTCTCATTTTAAATTTGGAAACAATTGCAAGAAAACATAGGCTATCTTATTTATCTCTTTTTTTTAGGTGGGCATCTAAGTACCCATTGTTTTAATACTTCGGACACTTGTCCATTTTCCAATTCTTCTTTCTTCTCTTCTTCATTTTTTTATGAATAACTTTTACATAGCTCATGCCTCTTTTCTGCAGCAAACTTTTGAGAGATAGCAATAAGAACTTGGAGCATTTATTTGGTGGAAACCTATGAAGCATATTTTTGGTGTTTTCTCCCAATATAGGAGTAAAATATTTTTTGGGTGGATCTAGATGGATGGCATGCTTTTGCGTCTACCCCCAGTGTAGGAGTAGTGCATATGCGGGTGGTGTGTACATGATCTTGATTTTAAGAGTATGACAAACCTCTCATAAGGCATCAACTAAGCTTGACTAAATTTAATGCAAAACTAGTAGCATATAAGTGGAAGTTTTCCTAGCCTAGATAAACATGTTTGGCTCTGGTAGGAATTCAAGCTTTGTCATACAAGATCTCATCATGTGATTTTTTTTCAAAAGAAATCTCCAAAATTTAGGTGTCATTTAGAACAAGATAAATAGCAGCTCAGACCTTCTCATATCATATCCGTCAATTACCTAGACTTAGATCAAGCATATGCTACCCTCGAGTTTCAAGTTCAGAGCAAATTCTCATGTTAAATCAATTTTATCCAAAACTCGGGAGAATTCAAAGCTGAGAGCTAGGTACTTAAAAGGAATTATAACAGAGTAACTATTCATCATTTCCATCATGTGAGATCATCGTCAAGTTCTATTTATTTATGGACTCTTAAAAACAAACTAAAACACACCTTAAGCAAACTATATACACACCCTTTTTATTTGGTTTCCATCATTTTTTAGATCATACCATCGTAATATATATAAAAGACAAAGGCAAATTTTTATTTTGTTTTCTTAGTTTTGCATTTTTTTTCACTAACACAAATTCGAAAAATAAATAAACTAAAGAAAATAATAAAATACTAGAATGAAAACTTACCTTAGGTAAATAGGGGCTCCTCCCCCAAGCTGGATGTTGTTGTGATCCTTCATCAAGGTGGATGGTCAATATGGAGATGGCCAAATAAGTAGTTCTAGTTTTCATTCTCCTATTGCTGTTGTTGCTGGATGGCGATGAGGTGTTGTCCTGCTTCTTCTTGCCACTGGGAATGTTGGTGAAGAGTGTTCGGATCTCCTGCTGGTTCTCCTCGATGGTGGTGAGCCTGGTATCGAAACAAGCATACTCCATCTACTGCTTATGATAACCTATGGGATGGTCATGGTAGCCATAGGTAGAGAAGGACATGGGTCCTCCCTGGTGGCCACTAGAGATCTCCTCGTAAGACTGCTGCTGGTAGTAGTCAAAATTATCATCCTACCATTGCCCACTTGGGCCCTGTTGCCAGGAACTCTCTGAATGATGTGGAGAAGGCTGCTCCCACCCAGCATGCTTAGGTTGGTGCATACAGGAAGATCTCGGCTGGTCCCAGCCTGCATGCATAGGATGGTGCACCTAGGAAGGTCCTGCTTATCAAATCCTATGTAGTCGGTGAAGGCAGGGCCTTCTGGAATGGGGTCATCTCCATGGTACCAAGGCTACGGGTTATGAGTGATCCTTGCAGAGGCACTCCTATGAGGTGCTTGCTGTATTTTCTGCAAATCAAAGACAAACGAATCTACCACATACAAACCAAGGTTCCAGTCCGGTAACAGAAATTCATTTATATAATCCATATACATCATGACTATTTTCCCATCCTTGTCCTTTTTTAACATGTGTGCATGATTAAAATAGCCATAATCAATGATCCATCAGGGACTGTCAATGTATGTAATAGAAGCGTTTACTAGTAAACCCAAATTGCTAGCTATGCGGGTGACCAAAGAAGTGCACCCAACATCTCCCTTAAGTCTAGGAATTTCTGCCCATTGTGTCATCATAAATTTTATTGGTGAAACCTTCTTTCTTTTAACCATGGCATATAATAACTTTAGTTCATCATTCCTAACTATGCGGAAATCATTTCTAGGAAAAAGAGAAAATCCTAGCCATTTGTGCATGAACCGCAAAGTAGGGTGGTGAATGTCATTGGTTCGAGGGCGGTAGCAAACAATTTCTTTCGATATCTCCCTCCAAAACTTATTCCTATCAAAGTCTTGTATAGCTAAGTCTACATCAATTATGCACTGAGTACGGAATCCTAGAAGCTCACTAAAGTTCTTCCAGGGAAAAGAAAATTCTTTCCCAAAGAACCTAAATGAGACTTCCGAGTCGGTGGTTTGTAAAGTGCATAAAAATTCAATAGTCAAAAGCTTGCACCCTGATTCATCTATTTCCCATGGATCCTCCCATCCTACGGCCTTGAAAATAAGTTCAAATTTGGAGTCCATACCTATGGACTGCAGTAGGGCTGGATCGAAGGCAGGGGTGAGGACAAAATCCTGTCCCTTCAGCTTCTTATAGATGTTCTTCCCCCTATCATCTCGGAGCTTGAGCTGCTTTTCTTGTAGAAGAACCTTCCTCTCCATGGGGGCTGATCGGGATGGTGCTCCAATAGCGGGAGACGAAGGATCAACCTCCATGTCGGTGCTTGCTAGGAACGAAGAACTTCTTGTTGAACGGAACGATATCGCCCGCTTGAGCTTGCCGGCGATCTTGCTCATTTTTTTGTAAAATAGACAAAAGACAACACAACTCGTGGAACAGGATTATAAAAATAAAAATGTTAGTGGTTTAGCCATTCCAAAAGTTAGTCGTCTAGAGATTGCCTAGTGAATATTCTAATACATATTTTGGCATGTCTTCCACCCTAATTCTTTTTAATTTCCTCTCTTGATTTCGATAGCGCTACCACTCTTAAATTCTAATTTTCTTGCTTAAATTTCAGCATCACCTCTTCCTCGCTTTTTCAAGATTTTTGCACTACTCTCACACTCAAACTTTCTCACACTCTTCCTTTCTCCAACACTACCTCTAACAAAGGAAATTCAACTATGAATTTTGCTTCTAGAATTTCAACTTAGGTGGTTGCCTTGTGTTGTGTTGGAGGCCGAGAGCAGCAAGGAAGGAGTGGGATTTATAGAGGGGGAAGCAGTAGGCTAGCCGACCTAGTGGTGGGGCCAGCCAGCCCCACAAGGTGGCCAAATGGCCTCTCCATTTTCCTGGTGGATCTTTTCTTCACCCTTAAGCAAAATATCAGCTCCATCGGTGCTTCTTTCGATGGAGATATGACAGAATGGAGTTGAGTGGGAATGGAGGTGAATAATGGAGGTTGAGTGGAAATGGAAGTGATGGGTGGTGGTTGAGTGGACCCCATGTGTCTCCCGTATTTCTACTGTATACATGTATAAAAATGCAATGCAAAATTACTTTTGTGAAACTATGAAATATGAGAAGATGAATGATGATATATATTTTTATATATATTTATGCCTCCACATTAAATATTTCTTACGGGGTTTTTATGCTCTGTAAAAATTATTTACATGGGGCTTGAATTTTTAGTATGCCATGATGAGAATTGTTTATTTCATTTTTCTATTAAAAATTTTAAGAAGTAAATATGCCAAAGTAAAAATGTAATGTGAAAAGTAAATATGGATAACTACCGAGTTACCTCTAGGCGAGGGTTCAAAATTTTGAGTCCGCCGAATCGGACTTCTCCGTTTGGGTTCATTCTTCAAGTGTATCCTTCGGTCCTAGAGATGAAGACCCTGATACTTGCTTCTCAAGACACTCCAAATTGGAGCATCGTTCCGGTCTTGGCTTGAAAGTGAACCGCTCTTCCTTTTCGTTAATATGGAATTTGATCTCTCCGACTCTGATATCAATGTGTGCATTTGTAGTGTTCAGGAAGGGTCTCCCAAAAATGAGTGGTGTCTTCATGTCCTCCTACATGTCAAGTACCACAAAATCTATAGGAACAAAGAAATTTTATATTTTTACCAGAATATTCTCAGCGATTCCTACAGGGTAGCGGACCTATTGGTCGGCTAGTTGCAAACACATTGATGTTGGTGTGAGCATTGAGTAGTTGAGCTTATCGAAGACATTCTTAGGCATGACACTGACACTTGCTCCAAGATCGCATAACGCATTCTCAAAATTTTGGCTCCTGATCGAACAATCGATAGTGGGACATCCTGGATCCTTCTTCTTGATAGGTGCTTTGTTTAGGATGGCCGCACTACACTCCTCCGTTAACTTGATTACCTCAGTGGAAGGCAGTGGTCTTTTGTTATTGAGGATGTCTCTGAGATACTTCACATAGGTAGGCACCGGTATGGCATCTAGCAACGGAATATTGATATATAACTTTTGAATTACCTCTACAAACTTACCAAACTGCTCATCCATTTTAGCTTTTTAATTTCTATGTGGAAATGGTAGGAGGGTCATGTCATGAAAATTTTGTTGTAAATCTTGCTCTTGTGGCCCAACTTCTTATTCGTCCTTCTTTTCCTCTTCCTACACTTCCACTGGTTTCTTACCTGTCCTTGTCGGATATGGCGGATCACGAGTAGACTTGCCACCTCTTGTGGTTATGGCATTGACCTTCTCAAGGTTAGTGG
Organism: Miscanthus floridulus; assembly: GCF_019320115.1. NCBI lineage: Eukaryota > Viridiplantae > Streptophyta > Magnoliopsida > Poales > Poaceae > Miscanthus > Miscanthus floridulus. The sequence goes on along the minus strand of NC_089596.1, from coordinate 83,199,584 downwards.
CAAAAGGTAGAGCAGCGACTAACTGGGCTAATTGAGATTATATCTTTTTATTATAGTTAAGTTGGTCTTGTATGGCAGAAGAAAAACTATCCATTTTAGTATTTATATTTTCTAGGACCTTGTCATTAAAAGCAAGCTTTTTAGAAATATTTTCATTAATCCTAGCTTGTTCTAAGATTAAATCTCTTAAGGATGGTTGCTTAGGATTGGAAGACTTATAATAATTACCTAGGTACTTACCTTGATAAATTGACCGTTGTTGTTATTTCCATCCTTGTCTCTGTTGTTGTGGAGCAAAATTGTTGATGATGATGTTTGCATCCTCTTGATATTTAGGGAATTCAATCCCCAAATACTCTCCACATGTGTTTTGAGCACTGAAAGCATCTTGAATGGCCTAATGATCTTTCTTCTAATTGTCTCGCTGTTCGAGCCAACTCAACAGTAAGTCCATCTTGGTTGATAGTGCACACACCTCTTCGGGTACTTCTTTGCTCTTATTGTAAGATTGAATATTGCATGATGACTAGCCTTGATTAGAGGCTATCTTTTCCATAAGAGTTTCAGCTTTTCCAAGGGTGAGTGACATAAATGATCCTCCAGTAGTGGCATCGAGTTGTTCATGGGCTTTCTGAGTTAATCTATGGTAGAAACTTTGCATGAGCAACCAATCTTTCATTCCATGATGAGGGCAATCTGAAACATATTCTTAAAAACATTCCCATGCTTCTAGAATGGTCTCTACTTTCTGTTGTTGGAAATTTGAAATCTTTCCTCTTAAGGCATTGGTCTTGCCTATAGGGAAAAAATTTTCTAGGAAGGCCTTTGAACACTTTGCCATGTATTGATGTGATCTTTGTTGGTGTAGAACCACTGCTTCACTCTTCCCACAAGTGAGGATGGAAAGAAGCAGAGTAGTATGATGTCTTGAACAACGTCCTTGATGATGACCATGCTACTTATCTCTAGGAAATTCTGAAGATGAGCACTAGCATCTTCATGTGCCTTTCCGCTGAATGGGGTAGCTTGCACCATGTTGATGAGGCTTGGCTTGAGCTCAAACTCAAGATTATCGGTTTTGTGTGTTGGTCCAGTGCGAATGTTCTCGGTGCTTGGAGCAGAGAATTCACGTAGAGTCTTGTCAGCCATAGCTTCAGAAACTGGTGTTGAGCTTCCTCTTAATTCAGTTGATTCTGATTGATAGAAATTATTGAATCACAACCAATCCTGCAATACCCTATATAAGATATGAACAAAGACAAACAAGGGTAAGCCTGCTAAAGCAGAAGGTATGATTTTATCAATAAGTATTTATTTGGTCAATTCTCTTAGCCATGTGCCCCTCCCCGGCAACGGCGCCTAGAAATGCTTGTTCACATTTCTTAGCATCACCCTTAACTAAGTTGTCATTCCTAGCATGATGCCAAAAATATGTTGTTGGTAATTATGAAAACACTTGTAAACTATATATATAAGGTATCAGCAAGTGCACAGATAATATACCATTGTAGCATTTCACCCGGGAGTATACCAAGTATCATTATTTATATTTTATCCACAGGGAGGAGCTATGGGGTTATGTTGGCATAGAGATATTGACAAATATGTATACTTATGATAAAACCACCTCATGCTATGGCAGGGGTAAGTCAAGTGATAAATAAATGATAAGTGTAAGGTAATACTGGTATTCTAGAGATAGAAATAGATACTCATAAAATATAGTAAGGCTAAGCAGGAGATTTGTTAAGAGCAAAAGATTCATAAGTCATTACTTATATACTAAGTCTTTTATACACCCAAGTATGTACACTCTCATCTATAGTATAACTAACTTTGGATCTATGCATAAGGAACATTACTAAGGAAGATTAAGAACAGAGCTTGTCTTCCTTCGCAATCATGTTCTACATGCTCTACAAACGGGGAGTGGACTACAAAGGACTCAACGGGAGTGTCACATCCACGATCTACCACATGACCTAGAGTGTAGAAGGCATCTGCAGGCAAACAATATCTAAGCACCATGCTTACATAATGTCGACCACTTAACTCACTCGAGTACTAAGCTAAGAGCTTTGCGAACATATGCATATATTCATCATCAATCATAACTATATCAAGCATATTACTAGAGCAAACTAGGAACATAATCAATAGCAACATAATATTGAAGTAGCACAAAGTCATAAATAAAAGAGATGCAATGGCTATACTAGTCTCTAGACGGTAGATCCGGAATCCTGAGCGATAGCTCAAACTCTACTTGAACCTTGCTAGCTAGCCTATACTAGAAACTTGAAGAATTGGAGCTCTATTCTCTTCTCTCTAGAAACCCTAATTTCTAGCCTGATCTTGACTTATGGCAGCATGCCCTGGAGGGGGGGGCAGGGGTTGGTTATGTAGGCCAGAGCGTCCAGCGTGAGCCCTTGGATCAAACCGACTTAAAGGACGGCGTAGATGCATCCTACGAGATGGTGAGAAACCAACATATGAAGGAGGCTGACAGGTGGGTCCCCTAGGGGTTAGCGACCTCTAGGTGGGGCCAGCCGACCCCACCTGGCAGTGGCTTGGCCCTCGCTTCAGTGTGAAGTCCTCTTGAGTCTTCTGGAACCTTCTAGCGTTGATTTCGCTATGGATAAGCATGATTTTATTTGATGATTTGATCCTCTTTGACGGTTTTCTAGATAAACCCTGCTGAAATAATAGATTCACCAAAATTTTTGGAAATTATCAGTTTAAACCCCTGCGTCTATGTTGGTGATCATGTTTATGCATTTATACAAGTAAAGTTGACTATTTATGTTGGATGATAACTAACGTCAACACTTATTCATCTCTCTTTTTCTTTTCAGGTGGGCATCTAACTACCCATTGTTTTAGATATCTCGGACACTTGTCTATTTTTTTCAACTCTTTTTTCTTTCTTTTCTCTTTTTTTAAGAATAACTTTTGTATAGCCCCATGTCTCTTTTCTGCAATAGAACCTTAAGACATAGCTTACAAGAACTTGGAGCATTTATTTGGTGGATGAAATAAAACCTAACAAGCATGTTTTTGTGTTCAACCGCTACATGACCATGTCGTAGATTCAACCGCTACATAACAAGCATGAAATAATAGCCCCATGTTTTTCGTAGATTCAACCGCCGATTGTGAGCTGCTTTCCTTTCTCGATTGCTACTCTGGTTATCACCAGATCGCTCTCAAAAAGGACGATCAGATCAAGACATCTTTTATCAAGCCTTTTGGCGCCTACTGCTACATGACCATGTCGTTCGGGCTCAAGAATGTCGGGGCTACCTACCAATGCGTTATACAAGCCTGCCTCAAAGACAAGATAAAAGATGACCTCATCGAGGCTTATGTTGATGATGTAGTTGTCAAAACCAAGGAAGCACACACCCTTGTTGACAACCTGGAACGCACCTTCGCAGCCCTCAATACATTCCAATGGAAATTAAACCCAAAGAAGTGCATCTTTGGTGTTCCTTCTGGTATACTGCTTGGCAACATCGTCAGTTACGACGGCATACGCCCTAACCCAGAGAAAGTCAAAGTTGTCTTAGACATGAAGCCCCCCAAAAAGGTGAAGGATGTCCAGAAGCTTACCAGATGCATGGCTGCTCTCAGTCGTTTCATATCAAGATTAGGAGATAAAGGACTACCATTTTTCAAACTGCTCAAAGCATCCGAGAAGTTTGAGTGGTCGGAGGAAGCAGACGCTGCCTTCACACAGCTAAAACAATACCTTACATCACCTCCAGTCCTCACTGCTCCCAGAGAAGATGAAACTCTCCTACTTTACATTGTGGCAACTAATCGGGTGGTCTCCACTACCATGGTGGTCGAGCGTGATGAGCCTAGCCACGCTTACAAGGTACAGCGACCAATTTATTTCATTAGTGAGGTACTCAATGAATCCAAGACCAGGTACCCACAGATTCAGAAACTAATCTACGCCATACTGGTAACATCCCGAAAGTTGAGACATTACTTCGACGGATATCGTGTGGTGGTCATGACCGAGTACCCTCTGGGAGACATCATTCGCAATAAGGACGCAAATGGGCACATTGTCAAATGGGCAATGGAGCTATGCCCTTTCTCCTTGGAATTTGCAAGCCATACTACAATCAAGTCTCAGGCACTTGTTGATTTCATCGTCGAGTGGATAGACTTAAGCACGCCTGCCTCTCAGGGGCCCGATGAGTATTGGAAGATGTACTTCGATGGCTCTCTCAACATCGACGGCGCAGGAGCAGGAGTTCTTTTCGTGTCACCATCCAAGGAGCAGCTCTGGTACATCCTCAGGATTTATTTCCCAGCATCTAATAATGTCGCCGAATATGAAGCATGCCTACATGGTTTGTGCATTGTGGTTGAGCTCGGTGTTAAACGTCTCTATGTCTATGGAGACTCAGCTCTGGTCATCAACCAACTCAACAAGGACTGGGACACGACCAGTGAAAAGATGGATGCATACTGCAAATCGATAAGAAAGCTGGAAGGCAGGTTCTATGGCATCGAGTACACACACGTGGTCCAGGACAAAAATCAAGCAGCAGATGCATTGTCAAAGTTAGGATCATCCCGAGCCAAAGTCCTGCTCATGCCTTCCATCAAAGAGGAAGATTCCACGGTCGACAAGCCTCTAGACCAGCAATTGGTGGCTACGGTTCCGGCGTCGAGCACCACTAAGCCACCTCTGACCACTCATGAGCCCGACTAGAGAGTACCTTTCATCAAGTACCTGATAGATGGTAGCGGTTACACTGATCGGACAGAAAATGAGCACCTGATGCATCTCTGTAAGCAGTATCTGCTCGTCGATGGCAAGTTATGGCGCAAGAACGCAAAGGGGGAAATCTTGATGAAGTGTATAACCCAGGAGGATGGCGAACATCTCCTGGACCAAATCCACTCTGGCTCCTACGGCAACCACATGGCCTCGAGAACGCTGGTCGGTAAGGCTTTCTGAGCAGGGTTCTATTGGCCGTCAGCGGTAGCCGATGTAGAGAAGCTAGTCCACCACTGTGAGGGTTGTCAGTTCTTCGCAAAGAGAATCCATGTACCAGCACATAAGATCCAGACAATACCAGCCTCTTGGCCCTTCGCATGCTGGGGACTGGATATTATCGAGCCCTTCAAACCAGTGTGGACCATATTTCGTCGACAGTTATTAGCTCCTCCTCTTTGGGTACCCTAGTATTGGTCCCCGATAGTAGCCCCTGAGCCCACAGACAATTCGAGTAGAATCACCTAGGGGATTTTCTGACTTGCCAGCAGGTGCACGTGAGCGCACCCAGTGGGTGTAGCCCCCGAGCCTACTAAGGAGTAGAATACTCCATCAGAGGTTGTTCCAAAAGAGGGCACTCTAAGGGCCCTGGCCCTATATTGTTGCCCACGGCATGTCCTAAAGACGGTGATTACTTTTCACTGAGGTCGGACCCTTTGCGGGTATGGTCTTGAGATTTGGTGGTTGTTTAGTAGGATAGTTTGATTGGGGTCCTAGTATCCCATTCACGGGGATCCGGTCAGGGTAAGCCTGGCTAAGACTCAATCATGGGCCGAGATGCCTGTAGCGCTCGTGCGCCTAGGCGCTAGCCACTTGTGGGGCCTATCTCTTTCCATCCCTTGTTGTAGGGGTGCTTGGAGCAGCTGTTGGACCCATTGATGGGCCAACCATCGAACTCCTAGGCCTAGACGGGCCGTAGATGCGCTTTTTGATCCTTATTCCTCTTAGTTGTAACGAGTCCCGGTCTGCTCAGGGAGGCGAAACATCCAGTGAGTTTCCCGAAGGAAAGGATAGGGATTGTGTGCGCATATCCCATGGCGTGACGTTGTGGCGGATCATGGCAGCCATGGACATCTAGGCGGACGGTTGGTTTCCTCGCATCCGTCGCCCCTATAAAACCAAAGGGTTCGCCCCCTAGTGTTTCATACTTTGCCTCCTTTCCTTCACATCTGCAACCTCCACCGCTAATCGCCTAAGCTCCCCGCATCCATGTCTCAACCGCCGTTGAGTTCGCATCCACCCACCCCCGTCTTCCAATGGAGCAGTGGTGCCACTCTGATATCACCCTCCAGCACATGGAGGGCCTTGTCCACCATGGTCTTCTCTATGCCTGGACCACCACTAAGGAGTGGTGGCTACCCAACGAGGAGGACGTGTTGTCACCGCCCGATGGCTATGTCAACTCATTCATGCACTTCCATGAGCAGGGGTTTGCTACCCCTGCTCACAAATTTCTTTGGGGGTTGCTACACCACTACCAAATCGAGTTGCAACACCTCAATCCCAATGGAATCCAGCACATGGTGGCGTTCATCGCCCTATGTGAGGGATTCCTAGGGATCAGTCCCCACTTTGATCTGTGGTGGTACTTCTTCACCATCACCCTTCAGAAGAAGCGGGAGAAGAAGCAGGAGCTGAACACGCCGATGGGATGCGCCAGCATCCAACTCTAGAACAACCGGTTGGCGAATACCCACCAATCAATTTGTCAACCTCCAACATGGGGTGGCATTCATATTGGTTCTATCTCAAGAATGACACAGTTGCCCCCTACCAGAGTTCACCAGGCGCCTAGTCGAAGAGGTCCCAGACTCATGGAGGAAGTGGGGTGTCTCAGAGAAGGACAAGAAGATGATCTAGGACCAGCTCACTGCCATTCAAATCCTAAAGGAGAGGGGCCTAAAGGGGTTGGGCATCATCGCTGCCTACCACACGAGGAGGGTGGTGCCATTGATGAGGTGCGCGCTTCCCCTATACACGATGGCGCCTGGGGCATCATTCAACAAGACGGCGCTCTCCCCCTCCGAAGTCACGCAGCGCATCAAGGAGGCGATGGAGCCTTCTCGGGACAGCGCGGGCGCCCCCCTTGATTTTGTGTACCTGGTGCCAGGGCATCCCCTAATGTGGCCAGAATCAAGATACATCGTCCTTGTAAGTTTTCCCTTCCTCATGCCTTCTCTTTAATTGAACTCCCGACCCTTGATATTGACATTAAGATTGGGGGACCAGCCAAGGGACCTTATCCTCTGGGATCACTTGGCTCCATTGATGAGGGATCCGTCCATGAGGGCGGTGAACCACACCAAGGCCGAGCGGCAGAGGAAGGCAAAGGAGGATGAGACAAAGAAGAGGCAGCGGAAACTGCTGGCGCAGGAGCGAGGGGAGGACACTAATAGTGATGATGATGACGAGGAAGATGACGATGAGGTAGTCGATGACACCAAGCGTGATGACTTGGAGAGTGAGGATATGCTGACAGGTACCCGCTCATCCTTGCATTGGTCAAGACCCTTCCCGTTTCATGGAGGCAAAGGCATGTCCATGAGGCTAGCGGAGACGGGCCAGACCGTCGGCCTACCCCAAGAGCCAGCACGGGTGGGCGGATCTACCGATGCACCCAAGGTGCCAGTGGAGGAGGGTGGCTCCGCCGTCGCGACCTCGGATGCAAGGGAAGCGAGCCCCTCTGCCTAGGAGCAGTGGGCGGGCTCAAAACAGCCCCGCTCTAATGAGGCAGAGCAAGGGTCTATGGGATCGCCCCCCAAACATATCCGCCGCCCAACAACGCTGATGTAAGTCATTAATTCCCCTATCTTTCTCTGTTTTCACCGTGACTCACTCCTTTCTTTCTCGTAGTGTCTTGAGGTGGTGCAATCTTTTGGCACTAGTGCCAAAAAAGAGCATCGCCCTTCAAGTAAGGCAGCAACCATGGGCTGACGTCACACCCATTTTGGGCGGGAGCAACACCGGCGCAACTGCTTCATCGGCCGATCATGCACCACCCACGGTGGCATCTGTGGCCTCGGTGGTACAAGCGGGTGCTGGGGCTGAAGGAGCACCCTCGAAGGTCACTGAGGAGCCGGCGATGGAGGTGATTCCACTGCCGACGATGGGGCGGACGGACTTGCCGACCGCACTTGTGGCGCCGACCGCGATGGGCACAACATCACCGGTCGAGGCCCCACCGATGTAGGTAGAGGTGGCAGCGATTGTGATAGGCTAGGCACAGTCGGATGCAACCATTGTGGTGCCTAAGGAAGCTGTGTGATCCACGCCATCGGTGGCCCAAGTGACGGCACCCGATGTGGGCCGGATGGAGGGGGACGCGACCGAGGGTGTGGCAGAACCGCCTAATCAAATGCCTCACAGGAGTGCTTGTCTTCCATTAGACACTAAGCACTCGAGTGAGAACACTAAATTACTCGGTTTTGTTGGGCACACCCCAGGGGAGAACCCGAAAATCCACATTTTTGCCATCAGGATCACAAATGAGAGAATAAATCTTACAGCATTCTTAACCATTTCTTACATCACTTTTAGTACAACATCATAGTATAATATTTATTTACTATAACAGCAAAATATAATTATATTATCAGAGTTATAAACAATTTAATTGAACAGCAGAATATAAGCATGTGATCAGAATTACAGCGGAAATGAATATCTAATCATGACATGATGAAGTATTGATAAATAAACTACGACAACAGATTATGAAACTTTCATTTATAAAAGCATTTGGTGAGAGTTATAAATAATAACTACGATCGCAGCATAAAGGAATCCTCGCTGAGCCCACCAGGAGGTATCCACACACAAGAGTCAGCTCTAGCATCCACCTGTCACCTGCAACAGGGGGAATAAAACCCTGAGTACTCAATTGTACTCAGCAAGACTAACCCAACAGGAGGAAAGAAAAGACTTCAAGGATATGCAAGGCTATCTGGCTTGTGGGTCATTGCATTTGCAGGAAGCATTACTAGGCGTACGTCCTTATATTCGACTTTTTATTTATAGCCATATTGGTTCATTAACTAACCATTCTATGTAAGCACCTGTGCTACTTTCAAGCAGGTGGTAAGCAATCAGATTTCCCTTTTCCATCTTCTATCTTTCAGTTCTTACTACGATGCTAAACCGTAGACAAGCCGTACCGAATCTCCCAGTGATTCGCAAATCAATGCCCCCAGCTGGGTACCCCAAAAACACACGCCCCGCTTGTACCTTAGGCACAAGCAGGACCAACCCATCACTCTCCTGTCCTGGGTGTCCAGGTCCCCATCCAAACTGGGACTCCAAGCCCCCGCCCCTGAGTCCCGGACTCAGTGCGGTGCAAGGACCTCCTCCACCAAAAACAAACCCTGACAGTCGGTCTGGAAAGAGCCGGATCCATGATAAGAGAGCAACAAGTCTTCCAAGCGCCCATACACAAGTATATGCTCAGGATAATAAGTCTGTGACCTGCCTAGAGTCTTATGCAACGATCGGTCCTTAACCGACCAGACAGGGAAAGCAGTGTAACCAAGCTATGCCCCGCGTCCACGGCGACACAACCTCTTACCCTCTCCAATACCCAAACCATATCCCTGCCTGGTCACCAATTTCCTTTCCACCATTTATATTTTCCAAGTGATAATAATAATCCAGTAATATATTTCCTATATCTCACGAGCGACAAGCAATCACTCGACTTCTACCGGCGTCCTATAGCATAGCATTCTACACGATCATGTCATACTAGTAAGACTCATAGGATAAAGATATATATGCAGGTGGGTTTCATTCAATTCCTTAAAACTTAATGCACAATTATAATTTAAACTGCAGAAAGTAGGGGTTATGCATCGGGGCTTGCCTGGGTAAAATATAATCCGAAGTTAGCTTTCCATCATGGCGACATGATCTCCAAAAGCACCATTTCTCCAGCAACTCCCGATGACTCCATGATCCATCGACGTCCCTATCATGATATGCAATGTAATGAATTGCAAGGGTATGATCAACTGACTACAATCGTGACTCGTATAAATACGCTCTACATATCTCAAGTGAACGAGCTAGTTCTAACGACGACCGTACTTAGGCTACATATCCATGTTGTCGCATAAGACGTTATTTCCCAACAATAATTTTAGTTACATACACCAAGGTGTTTCTTTATTCTATTCTATCAATTTAATCTTTTATTCGCAATCGGATATCATTATCTATTTGGCAAACTAATTATTATTGAGCTACAAAAATTTTAGTGAGTACCTAATTATGCTAGGAGCCTACTGTACAAATTTTAGATTCAATAATATTACCAATTTCATCATGGAAGTTCCTACAAGTTTATATTTCGCAATATTAAATATCTTAGATTAATTATATAGCTCCTAAGAATATTATCCAACTATATGAACAAATTATACCAGCAGGTAGATCATACTTTTAGGAGCCTAACAAGACTGGTTTCACCATTTTTGGATATCTTCACAATTTTAGATTGATTTTTCAAGTTTACTTTATAAGCTAAATTATAAATTTCCCTACAATTCAAAAAGGCCGGCGACACCTCTTTCGGCCCGGCTGCCAGGTCCGGCCCAAGCGAGCGTCACCAGGCCGGCCCGGAGGCGCACAACGCGTGGCCAGCGGCCCAAGCGGGGCTGCGAGCTGGCCGTGGGCAGCGGCCCAGCCATGGCGAAACGCACGGTAATGGCCCGAGCGGCCCAGACGAGGGCGCGCGCGGCCCATCATGGGGACAGGCGCGAGCGGCCCAGTGCGGCATGGCCAAAAAGGCATGTGCGCGGCCCAGGCATCAGTGACGACGGAAATTTTTGTGAAGCGGTCCCTGCACTATCTTAAATTACGGCAAGGTCCATCTACTATTTCGCACACCCACTGACAAGTTCATCTACCCCCCGGCTTCCACCTAAATCATGTTTTCTCACATTCTCCTTCTTTCCCCCAAAAGCAGCGGGCGGAACAGAGTCACCGGCCGGTGGCGAAATCCAATCGCGCACTCATCGACGGCGGTGAGGAGGCGGCCACAAGGCTCGCCCGATGCCGGGCGCACTCATAGGAGGATGCGGCTTGGCCAGAGCTAGAGCATGGTGCCTCGGCCACGCGTGCCGACGCATCGGGACCGGGCGGCTCCGCGGCAAGAACACGCCGGCGGTGAGGAGGCTGTGCGGCTGCTCGGCGATAGGGCAGCAGGGAGCTCTGACGCTAGAGGTGGAGCAACGCGAGGAAAATCGGCGGCGCTAGGTGCAGACGTAGAGGCGGTGACCGAGCTTGGCGCGGGTGGACCGGCGATGCGCTGTGGCCTGGTAGGCGGAGCTACGCTGGAGAGGAACGCCGGAGCAGTAGACCAGCGTGGGCCGGGGTTGCACATGGATGGCGGCGGCGGCATGCAACGGCGCTGGCCGGGTGGCAGAGCAGCGCGCGTGGGGACGGGAGGTGAGGCAGTGGTTGCTGTCTAGAGCAAGCCGTCGGAGGTGAAGGAAATGAGGATTGACTAACGGACACGGTAGTAGAAATAGAAAATAAAGTGGACAGCGTCATGAGGTTCGGCCGAACATGGCAGACACACAGAGATGGCAGCAGCAACTCTGAGATGACCCGGCACAGATATGTGGGTGATGGCAACAAACCCGCGTACACGGCAGTAGATGCATTCATGACACTACAGGGCTAACACGACGGAACTGGCAGTGAGACAGAGAAAGACAAGAGGCGTTGAAAAGCAGGCGCGCGAGAGAGCAAGGAAAAAGAATCCTGCTGCTTGAATGATCGGTGCGACAGGCGCTACATAAAAATATCGGACACGACACAAGCGAGTGATAGAAGGACAGGGGCGCAGGCAAACGGACACGCTGTGGTATAGAGCAATGCAGAGCCACGATGAGAGACGTGATGATAAAATTTCCATGCAATGAGTACGCGGTACGACAAGAAATATAAACGAAGTTGCTGCGCTCTCTCTTATCCATTCATGCTTATCAAAAGTACACCCGTGAGTATATAGATATATATATATACATATATTATTCTACGAATTGGATTTTATTTATAACAGTTTGATTTTTATGCTTAATCCAACAGAACAAACCGTTCGCTGGAATCGTCGTGCGACATTCCTAAATATTTCTACGCACTGCGTAATTGAACTTGGACGTTTATTCGAGTCCACAAAATTGGGTCACTGGATTCGCTTATCACATCAAGTATGTTTAACTTAAATTTTCTGAGAAACCTGTTTTCAAAATTTGACTTAGGCCTAAATCACGGTGCTAAACGAGCTCGTAACACCAGGGGTGTTACAGAGGGGTCCCCGGATGTTGTGGCGGTCATGGAGAGGACCTACGGGGAATCGTCCCTAGCCCTGACCTCGGGGGACAGCCACTCACCCACGCGGGATGAGCCCCTGCTCCGATGGACCAATCTGCGGGACCCGAGTCGACACTCTTCACCCTCGATGATGCCACTAAGAGCATGGAGCGGGAGAGTCTCGATGAGGGGATTGCGGCCGTGCTAAAAGCCTTGGACCATGCTAGGGGCGCCCTGCATGAAGTCGTCATACCCACTGGCCAGGTATTCACTTGACCTTGCCTCTAGCCTTCTTCTTTCCTCACGTATTTTTGTTCTGACATTTATCTTTTTTCAGTCCCTTATCGCTCGTAGTCGAGAGAAATCTCAGTTCCTTCACGAGCAGAAGGAGAACTAGGACCGCCTCATTGAAGAGGTATGGCTGCACGGGGATGTGGCCGCCTAGCTTGTTGCCACCAAACAGAGGGTGGCCAAGCTAACTCCCCTGGTCGAGGAGGCGGACAGTCTCCGACTATGGGAGGCCGAGGCTCGTCGGCATGAGGAGGAGACAGAGAGGGCGTTCGAGGCCCTATCAGTGAGGGTGCGGCAAGATGAGGAGGAGGCCGCCAGAGTCAGGAGGGAGTAGGATGAGCTACTTTAGAGGGACGCTGAGACCTGCTAGCAGATCCTTAACCTTCTGGCTGAGGCTGAGAAGGAGCAGGAGCTGAAGCTAGTAGCCGAGGACAAACTCACAGCCCTAGAGTGGAGGGTGAGTTTAGATGTCAAGGCAGTCGCCCAACTATGCAAGGAGCGAGATGAGCTGCTCCAAACCGTGGGGAGGCTCCACTCGGAGCGTGGTATGGCCTACGAGGAGCACGACTAGGCCATCCGAGAGCGCGATGAGGCACAGCAGAGGATTGGCTCCCTCTAGGCTGAGCTCAGAACCGATACAACCCAGAGGCTGGAAGCCATGGGCGTCTATGCAGGGCTAGCCATGGAGCTTGCCGAGGCATGGAGGAACCTTTAGGCGAAGAGCGATGAGCTTGGTATCCTAAGCACTGCCCTCGGAGTGGTCTTCGATGACCTAGAGGTGGTGCAGTCAAAAGGGACCAATTCGCTCGTGGTCCGTGCCATCAAGATGACGACGCGGGTGCGCCAACTTGAAAGGAACGCCCTTCACGCCAGGATCAACCAAGCCTTTGTAGTTGCCCGCTCTCATTACGCAGATAGCATTGACCTGGAGACGATGAGCCTTAGCTTCGCTCCTGGCTACGAAGCCCATGAGCTGGACAAGATAGAGATGGTGGTGGCTCCTCTCTCGTAGGACCTGGCGAATAGAATTGAAGACATAGTTCTCCCCCATAGGGGGTAGTTAGTCGAATAGATCGGATGATCATTTATTGTAATCAAAGGACAAGTGTCGACCCTTATATATCGTAAAAACAATTTCGTCATTTCATTTTGTTTGATTGAACTTGTTTTCCTCCCTTTTTGTATGTGAAAAAGGGGCTCACGTATTCCGACCCTTCTATTCATTAAGATCATAGGGCCCAAGGTGTAAGAGCGAAACTTTGATCATGCTGGTGAGCAAAGACACCATAGCCGCCAAGGCATATGCTTTTTGCAGTCCGACAAGGGATGCTTAGTTGTTCATTTCCACAAACCTTGCCACTAGGCCTAACATGAGGAAGAGGTCTGACACAGCGACTGTTTCAGAAAAGATGTATTTATACCTTTATCAGCCCCCGAGTGAGATCCGGCCCCTTGCCGTTGTTGGGTCAGATGTCACTGAAGATCGAGGAGAGCATAGCAATATTAGTAGGAGAAAGCATCTCTTGCATTCATGCGACCCCCTACCTAGTATCTGAGCTATTGTTCTATGACCATGCGTTTGGTCCCCTTATGATTCCAACTTTCCTTGAGCCCCGCACATAGCAAGGGTTTGGTCGAGGGTCGGCTTATTTTTGTGATTGTCGCCTCGTTCGCGCTTTCCGCAATCGAAGGGGTTGAGTTAATCGTCACTTGCCTCAATGGCTTGAGTGACGCGCTCGGTGAGCTCATTAATGGGCATGTTCGAGCGGAATCCGGTTTCGTCATTCGTGATGGGGCTAGTAAAGCCCTCATGTGGCATTCCGCTGCTCCTTAACCCACCTTCCAATAGGTTACCCCTCAATGGGGATTCTATGGGCTCGGCTAGAGGTTAGGATCAAATGAGAAGGTCAAGATGAGGTTGTAGGGGCTCATCTATGTTTTCTCCCCTAGCTCTTGTTCGATGCAAGGTGACCTCGGGCCCTCCATGGGCTGGCCTTCAAACCTTGGTCTCCTGATTTATGGTTGGGCGGGCCCGAGCCCTCGAGCCACGTGGGGTTCAGTAGGGGTCGGCCGAGTTTCATGCATCACCCCATCCTCAATTTTTGCAACTAGAGGGGCTGAGCTAACGGCACTTGCCTCAATGGCTCGAGTATCGCGCTCAGTGAGCTCGCTAATGGGCATGTTCGACTGGAATCCGGGTCTGTCATCCACTGACGGGGTTGGCAGAGCCCTCATGTGGCATTCCACTACTTCTTAACCCGCCTCCTGGTAGATGCCTGAGCCGTTCGATAGGCTCAGGTGGCCCATTGGCCTCTCCTCGATGGAGATTCTATGGGCTTGGCTCGAGGTTAGAATCAAACGAGAAAGATCGAGATGTCCCTATCCGCTTTTGAGTGGGGTCGGCAAGGCCACTGGGGCTCATCTTGGTTTTTCTCCCCTGGCTTTGTTTTATGCGAGGCGGCATCGAGCCCTTCACGGTCCGGCCTTCGAACCTCAGTTGGTCGCCACTCATATCAAATGAGATGACTACCGCTTCATGACGCAACGCGAAGCATTGTGATGCAGCAATTGCATATGCAATGCTTGGGTGTACGGGATGAATGTATGAATGAATGAATGAATGAATGCATGAAAATGGATGAATGGATGATCATATAATGGAAAAGAAAAAGCGGGGTCAATAAAGTTACCTATTCAGCTCTAGAGACGGGTTTGGAGAGCTCTTACCGGATATGTCCGTGTGGGGTCTGGATCCGATGTTTGTGACAGAGCCAGCGGAACCTACATGGTGTATCCCACTACTCCCTATCTATCTCTCGGCAGCAGCCTAAGCTGTTCAATCAACTTTGGGTGACCTAATGGCCTCTGCTTGATGGAGATTCCATAGGTTGGCCCCTCCAAACCCTTCCAAAGAAGGTGGAGGCTAGAGCTTGGGGTGTAGAGACAAAGACTCTGATCATGCTGGCGAGTGAAAACACCGTAGCCACCGAGGCGTAGGGTCCTAGCGGTCCAACTAGGTTTACTCAGAGTTTGTGTCTACACACCCTGCCTCCAATTTTTAATGTAAGGAGGGTTAGTCATAGAGAATGTCTACTGGGTAGACACTCTCGCCAACCCCCGAGCAAAGTCCAACCCCTTACCGTTGCTAGGGTCGAAAGCGCAGTAGCGAAATTAATGCGCAAAGTAAAGGTGCTTGCCTCTCGGCAGCGGCTTTGAGCCGTTCAATCGAGCTGGGCATCAATTCTACCTTAATGGTAAGAGTGATGGGTCCAGGAAGCCTCCACTGGATATGAGCATGATCCTGTCTACTTCCTACCCATTTCTTAGCGGTGGCCAAGCCATCGAGGCGACTTGTGCTACCTGCTAAGACAAGATTTTTCTGCGGAGATAAAGGATGAGAACATCCCACGCAAGAATTTAGTTAGGTAGATAAGCCAGGCGAAGAAACTGGTAACAAATGGATGGACTTTCAAATTTCGTTATAGTAAACATCTTTTTAGCTCTTCTTACCTTTTTGTATAAAAAGGTTAGCGTACTTCGACCCTTTCCGTCGTTAAGGTTGTAAAAGCTCGAAGTGCGAGTGAGCCAATTCTGATCACACTAGTGAACAAAGACACCGTAGCTGTTGGGGCATAGGTCTCCCATAGTCCAACCAGTTATACTCAAAGCTTGTTCCAGTAAACCTAGCTCTTAGGTCTTAACATAAAAAGGGGGGGCAGGCACAAAGAATGCTTGCTGGATAAATATGCTCATATCAGCCCCCGAGTGAGGACTAACCCTTTACCATTGCTGGGGTCAGATGTCCCAAAAGATCAGGGAGTTCAATAATAAAACTGATAAGAGAAAGTGTGCGTTTATTAAGGGTAAAAGCGATGTAGCTGCTCGATGTTCTAGGCATTGGCAAAGACCTCGCCGTCGATGGTCTTCAGCTTGTAGGCACCTGGCCGAAGCACCTCCGCGATGACGTACGGTCCCTCCCATGGCGGGGAGAGCTTGTGACGGTCCATGTTGCTCTGGACAAGGTGAAGAACCAGGTCTTCGACAATGAAGGCCCGACCCCGCACTCGACGACTGTGGTATCATCGTAACGCCTGCTGGTACTTGGCTGAGCGGAGGAGGGCAACGTTGCATGCTTCATCTAGCTAGTCCATGGCATTCTCGAGGGATGCCATGGCTCCTTGTTCATCGTACGCCCTGACCCTTGGGGCTCCATAGTCGAGGTTGGTTGTGAGGATGGCTTTGGAACCGTAGACCATGAAGAATGGCATGCAGCTGGTGGCCTAGCTGGGGGTTGTTCTCAGACTCTAGAGCACAATGGGAAGCATGGTGACCCATCTTGCGCCAAACTTGTTCAACCAGTTAAAGATCCTAGGCTTGAAGCCCTATAGGACCATGCCATTTGCGCGTTCTACCAGCCCGTTTATTCGAGGGTGTGTAATGGAGGCCCAGTCGACGCGGATGTGATATTCATCGCAAAATCAGAGGAACTTCTTCTCAGTGAACAGTGTTCCATTGTCCATGATGATGGAGTTTGGGACTCCAAAGCGGTGGATGATGTCGAGGAAGAATAGCATAGCCTGCTCAAATTTGATCGCGGAGATCGGCCGAGCTTCTATCCACTTTGTAAACTTGTCTACAGTGACAAGCAAGTGGGTGTAGCCCCCGAGCACTTTTTTGAGAGGTCCAACCAAATTAGCCCCAGACCACAAATGGCTAGGTGATGGGGATCATCTAGAGTGCTTGGGCCAGTAGGTGAGTTTATCGAGCGTAGTACTGGCACCCTTCACAGGTACGTATGATTTGCTCAGCGTAGGCTACCGCGGTAGGCCAGTAGAAGCCCTGTCGGAACGCATTCCCGACCAGCGTTCTGGGCGTGGCATGGTGACCACAGACCCCACCATGGATATCGCTCAGCAAATGTTTCTCCCGTTCGATAGGGATGCAGCACTCCAGGATTCCGATGTGACTTCGCTTGTAGAGTTCGCTCCCCACAAGAACAAAGGACTTGGCCCGACGTGGTAGCTGTCGGGCCTCTACCTTGTCCATTGGCAACGTATCACAGAGGAGGTAGTCGAGGTAGGGCATCCTCTAGTTGATCAGAGGGTCAAGCTCTGTCGTTGGGTCCTCTTCAAGCTCTATGACTTTGGGGCCGGATGGAGCCGACGGTTGGTCAGCCCTTGAGCCTAGAATGGGTGGACCATCACTGTCTTGTTCTGACCCCTCATGGCAAACTGAGGGCTTGTGTTGGTCGCTGGCAAAGACACCCATTAGCACCAGCTCATGGTCGGATGCCTCCTTTGCTAGTGTGTCGGCTGCCTCGTTGAGGTGCCTTGGAATGTGGTTGAGCTAGAGGCCGTTGAACTTGTCCTCCAGCTAGCAGACTTCTCGGTAGTATGCTGCCATCTTGGCGTCGTGGTAGCTTAATTCCTTCATGACTTGGTCGACGACTAGCTAGGAGTCCCCCCGAACATCGAGGCATCGGATGCCCAACTCGATGGTGATGCGCAGGCCGTTGATGAGTGCTTCATATTTGGCCACATTGTTGGAGGAGGGAAAATGGAGGTGAACCATGTACCTCATGCGTACCCCAAGGGGTGACACGAAGACTAGCCCTGCGCCGACACCCTTCTTCATTAGCGATCCGTCGAAGTATATTGTCCAGTACTCTTGGTCGACGACCGCTGGTGGCATTTGGACCTCGGTCCACTCTACCACGAAATCAGCCAATACCTAGGATTTGATGGCCATTCGGGAGGCATACGTAATGCCCTGACCCATCAACTCAAGTGCCCACTTCACGATTCTTCCCGTGGTATCTTGGTTTTGGACGACCTCACCGAGGGGGAAGGACGTCACCACTGTCACCGGATGTGACTCAAAGTAGTGGCGCAGCTTCCTCTTGGTGATGAGGACAACATACAGGAGCTTCTGGATTTGGGGATAGTGGGTCTTATAGTCAGATAGGACCTCGCTAATGAAGTACACAGGGTGCTATACTTTGAGAGGGTGCCCCTCTTCCTCTCGCTCCACTACTAGGGTGGCGCTGACCACCTGCGTGGTGGCCATGACATAGAGCAGAAGGGGTTCTCCATCGGTAGGAGGAACTAGGATCAGAGCCTTCGTCAGAAGCTGCTTGAGCATGTTAAGTGCCTCCTAGGCCTTAGACGACCATTTAAAGCGGTCGACCTTCTTTAGAAGTCAATAAAGGGGGAGACCTCATTCACCGAGACGTGAGATGAAGCGGCTGAGTGCGGTGAGCCACCCTATAACTCGTTGTACCCCCTTCATATTCTGAATTGGGCCCATCCTTGTAATGGCTGAGATCTTCTCTAGGTTGGCTTCGATGCCATGCTCAGAGACGATGAAACCAAGCAGCATGCCCCTCGGGGCCCCGAAAATGCACTTCTCAGGATTGAGTTTGATGTCGTTTGCTTAGAGTTTTGCAAAGGTCTGCTCAAGATTGGCTATGAGGTGGTCAGTCTGTTTGGACTTGACCATGATGTCATCAACATAGGCCTCAATGGTTTGCCCGATGAGGTCCCCAAAAGACTTGAGCATACAATGCTGGTACGTAGCCCCAGCGTTCTTCAGACTGAACGACATTGTGATGTAGCAGAACGATCCGAAGGGGTGATGAAAGATGTCACGAGCTAGTAGGACTCTTTCATCGCAATTTGATGGTACCCAGAGTACGCATCAAGGAAGCAGAGGGTTTCGCACCCTGAGGTAGAGTCGACTATTTGGTCTATGCATGGCAAAGGAAATGGATCCTTTGGGCACACCTTGTTGAGACCCATGTAGTCAACACACATCCTCCATTTCCCACTTTTCTTTCGTATAAGAATAGGATTGGCCAACCACTCTAGGTGGTACACTTCCTTGATAAATCTGGCTACCAAAAGCTTTGCGATCTCCTCACCGATGGTCATGCGTTTCCCCTCATTGAAGTGACGCATGCGCTATTTCACTGGCTTGGAGTCTAGGTGGATCTTCAAGGCATGCTCAACGACTTCCCTCAGAATGCCTAGCATGTCCAAGGGTTTCCATGCAAAGATGTCCTTGTTGGTGCGGAGGAAGTCGACGAGCGCGCTTTCCTACTTGGGGGAAGGTGTGGTGCCAATGCGCACCACCTTGCCCTCGGGGCTACCAAGATCTATGAGGACCTCTTTAGAGCCCTCCACTGGCTCGAAAGACCTGGTCAACTTCTTGGGGTCGGGCGCTTCTTTGGTGACCTCTTTCCTGATGGCCGCGAGCTCTTCGGAGGAGATGATTGTCGCGGCGTGATCGCAGCACTCGACCTCGCACTCATAGGCATGCTGGAAGGAGGTGCTGATGGTGATGACACCACCTGGGCCTGGCATCTTAGGCTTGAGGTAGGTGTAGTTGGGAATGGCCATGAACTTCGCATAGAATGGTCATCCCAGGATGGCGTGGTAAGTTCCATGGAACCCCACCACTTCAAAGGTGAGGGTCTTTGTCTTGTAGTTAGACAGGCCCCCGAAGGTGATGGGCAGATCGATCTGCCCAAGCGACATGGCTTACTTTCTAGGCACGATGCCATGGAAAGGCACTCTAGTTGGCCAGATGCGTGTTCGGTCGATGCCCATAGCATCGAGCATCTCGGCATACATGATGTTGAGGCCGCTGCCTCCATCCATCAGTACCTTGGTGAGCCTCTTCGTGCTGACGATCAAGTCGACCATGAGCGGGTATCTCCCTGGCTGTAGGACGCTCTCTAGGTGGTTGGTCCGATCAAAGGTTGTAGCAGACTCTAACCACCGAAGGAAGGTAGGTGTGGCTAGTTTGGTCGTATAGACCTCATGGCACGCGACCTTCTAGCGGCGCTTGGAGTCATAGGCCGCTGATCCTCCAAAGATCATGAGGTAGCCATCCAGCATTGGAAAGCCACCGTCCTTACCCTCGTTGTCATCTGTGGTAGGGTTGGGGTCCTTCCCATGCTCCCCTTTCTTGGAGCCTTCGGATAAGAACCGCTTCATGAGGCTGTAGTCCTGTATAGATGCTTGACGGGAGAGGCATGGTTTGGGCATGGCCCCTCGAGTTGTTTTTTAGAGTGGTTTGGAGTGCCCTTCGCGGGCTTCTGACCACCCCTGCGGTAAGTGGCGGCCATGAGCAAGTCCTCGTGCCATTTCTTTTTCTTCTTCTTGGCGAGACGATTGGAGGCGCCTTCGTCAGTGTTCTCGTCTCGTCCTGCCTCGCCTTGCCCTTGAGGCGGTCGAAGATCGCTCCGATCACTTCTTCACCCAAGGCATGGATGGTAGCGATGTCAAGGAGTTCCTTGGTGGTTCACGGGCCCTTGTATCCCAGCTTGTGAACTAAGGACTTGCAGGTTGTCCTAGATAGGAAAGCTCCTATAACATCGACGTCAGCGATGTTTGGTAGCTCGTTGCATTGTTGGGAGAAGCGCTAGATGTACCCTCAGAGGGTTTCTCTGGCCTTCTGTCGATGATTCTTGAGGTCCCATGGGTTCCTAGGGCGCTTATATGTGCCCTAGAAGTTTTCCACGAAGATCTCTTTTAGGTCCATCCAACTTTGGATTCTGTTGGACAGAAGATGTTCCAACCATGTTCATGCCGAATTGGCCAAGGTTGCGGATAATGAAATCGTCATTATCCACACCACCGACTTGGTAGGCAAGCTGATAATCCTTGAGCCATTGTCTAGGTTCGTTGCCCTAGAGTACTTTGGGATGTTGGTTGGTGGTCGATACCTTGGCGGGAAGGCAGTGTTGAGGATGTGTCGGCCGAAGGCCTGAGGCTTCGATAGGTCGGGGCTCGGGCTTCGGTCCTTACCACTATGGTAGCATTCGCCACGATGAGGGTGATAGTCGTGGCTAGCTCCCTCTCTTGAGTCATCATAAGTACGCCTGTGGGCATCGAGGATGTTGTGGATGTCACGGTTGCGGCTGAGACGCTGATGCACTGGGACCGTGGTGCGCTGCCTACCTCCTTGTGGCTCCTGGTGGACCGATGTGTCCCTGCCGGGGCGCTCTGAGGGCTTGCGCTAGCTAGTGTTGAGCTCACGTTGCCGAGACAATGAGCTCTCTGCCTGCTATGCCACCGCACGCTCAAGCACCATGCAAATCTTGTGGTGGGCCCGACGATCCTCGGCCATCGTGTCCTCTGGTTGACCACAGAGCAAGGCCACCATAGCAGTGATGTTTTGGCTTGCCCAGGCGAAGCGAGGGAGGGCTTCTTCATCGGCGATGATCCTCCAGATAACATCATGGGCCATGGCGCATGCGCGCCCACCGTCTCCACGGTGCTCGATCTCCCGATCGAGCTCCGTGCATTCTTGCTCGAGCTAGAGTCATGCTTCCTCGATCTCTCGGTGTCGGGCTCTCAGCTGCTCCACCTTCATGCGAGGTGGGGCCACTGTCTCCCCCTCGACCTTATCATCGAGGTCGTTCGTCAGGGTAGCCTCCTCCTCGTGGATGCTTTCGATGTGTCCCTCGGGGGTACCTATCATGAAGCATTCATGAGAGGGGTGATGGCTCCCCCTACTAGAGTCAGAGCTAGAGGGCGACTCCAGCTCCTCTGCGAGGAGGTTGTGAAAAGACTCCATGATGTGTTTTGTCACCCCCATGAACTCGTTGTTCGCGAGGGACGGAACCATGCGCTGCGCCTCAAGGTGGCCAACGGTCTTTGCGGTGTTGCAGAGACCGAACGGGAGCACTGTCGGGGCGCTCCTGATGAGGTATTCCGGGAAGAACGGCTCTCTCCCGGTAAGCTATGCCATGATGTTGGCGAATGAGAAGGTGAGGTGGCGCAGGTTCTCCTAGGACGGTTGGGGTCCCAGGAAGACGTCGAGCTAACGCACTAACCTTCCATAGTCAAAGTCGAGGAGCTGGCCGCTTCTGGGGGCGTGGGCCTCCAACGCATGTAGCCGCAGCTCCTCGAGCATCTCGGTGATCGTGTTAAGGCCGGTGGAGTGGAAGGGTTGAATGACAACGGGCACCCATACTAGCTCTCCCTCTGTCGTGACGATGAAGTCCCGGCCCCCGAAGCGCACATGTGCGCCCGAGACCTAGCTGATGTCGTGACTAGCCATCTGTGGCCTGATGTTAATGTCGGGACACGCAAAGTCCCCTACCTAGCGCGCCAACTATCGGTGTTTTGAGTAAACACCAATGCGTGAATTTGTGTTATTGCGCGTCTGGACCAGATGGTGTGCTAAAAAGACACAAGTTTTATACTGATTCGAGCAGAATGTTCCTACGCCTAGTTAGTGGTTGTTGCTCGTGTTATTAGCACTGAAAAGTTCATAGTAGGGGTTACAAACGGGCGAGAGAGGGACATGTCCCAAGTCTCTGATGGAAAGGTCGAATGGGTGCTGAGAGCTTAGTCGCTGCTTAGCTATGTGTTCGAGGTTACTGGTTCTGCTGTGATGCGGCGTGATGCGTGATGTGATGAATCGATCCGCTTAGTGGGGTGCCCTACTTTCCCTTTTATAGGCCAAGGGAGAGCATGGGTTACAGATGGGAGAAAAGAGGAAAACAAGAGGCAAAGGAAGTCCTTCAAGGACGTCGGGTCTTCCTTTTCCTTTGTGCAGGCCCCACTGACATGGTAGGCGGTGATAGGGAAAGCCCCACATCGGGCGCATGTCTGCTGACCCTAACAGGGCCATGCTGGACGTCTGTCTGCTGATGATGCCATGTCCTAGCATTGTTAGCGGGTTGTCACGTCCCATCCCGCCCCGGCGGGTAGCGCAGCGGACCAGGGTACTTATTAGTGGCCATATAGGGAGTAGGCAGAACAGTGATCGTACGTCCGTTACTATGGGTGATGCGAGTTTCCTTCTGGACCGTAGTGGTTGTCATGAGCTTCCGTAAGGATCCGTGCCCAAGGGCAAATAACGGTGCTCACAACACTATAAGGCAAATGTCGATGCCTACAACACTGTTTGGGCTCTGACATGCCTAGAAGGTCCTCAGTTTTGTGGTACTTTCCTACAGGCGTGCAGGGTACGGTCCTCGATTTTGCGGTTGACTTGAGTACCCTGCCTTATCAGCGCGTGTTGTTATAAAGGAGCCAGCCCTCAGACATCGGGTGAGGCGAAGCCAACCCTTAGAAGTCGGGCGAGGCGAAGCCAGCCCTTAGACGTCGGGCGAGGCAGAGCCAGCCCTCGGAGGTCGGGCAAGGCGGACCCAACCCTTAGACGTTGGGTGAGGCGAAGGTAGCCCTCAGACGTCGGGTGAGGCAGAGCCTGCCCTCAGGGGTCAGGCGAGGAGGACCCAGCCCTCAGACGTTGGGCGAGGTGGAGCCAACCCTCAGACATCGGGCGAGGTGGAGCCATCCCTCAAATGTCAGTCGAGGCAGAGCCAGCCCTTGGGGGTCGGGCGAGGCGGAGCCAGCCCTCAGGCATCGAGTGAGGCAAAGCTAGCCCTCAGACGTCGAACGAGGCAGAGCCAGCCCTCGAGAGTCAGCCGAGGCAGAGCCAACCCTCAGGGGTCGAGTGAGACGGGGCCCGTGGCCATAGCGCCTATCGAGGTAGAGCCAACCCTCGGGGGTCAGACGAGGCATGGCCCATGGCCTCGGTGGCCAAACAAGATGGGACCCGGCAAGGGGTGTAGTCGCGCTCTTGATCGCGTGGATGAATCAACGTTGATGGTCATTAGCTCCTGCTCTTCGGGTATCCTAGTATTGGTCCCCGACAATAAGGCTTCCTAATCTCCTTGTACACTCCCTACGGTTCGCGTATAACAGTGTTTAGCTCTTCTCGTCAAAGAGAACGGAAATAGTTTCTACTTTAAGGTTTCATGTGGCATGCCTGCGACATGCAAGCATGCACAAGTTTGCTCAAACTCTTGTAGGTGGGTATATGGGTTTTTATCGCCTTCTCCTGAGAATGATTGTTCCTGGACCAAATTTATTTAACTCGGATGCAACTCATAGCCAGGTGTAAGGATAGGTTTCAAAGATTTCGGTGGCTCTAGTTGTGCGCCCGTAGAAGCAGCGAATTGATTGATAGGCGTGATATTATCCATGCTTAGAAATAAAATAAAAAATACAAGGACAAACCTGGTTCGACGAAATCACAGTAATCGTTTCCCTGGCAACGGCGCCAAAAAACTTGTTAACACCTGTTGTGGCACACAGAGATAAAATCCACAAGCGCACGGGTATCGAAGTAGTTTTCACTTGGAGTATTATCAAGTATCGTATCCACAGGGAAACGTGTGTGTTGTCTAAACTCTAGTTTGTCTAGGGAGATAGCAATTAAGGTATAAGGTATGAGTAGAGAGGATTCCTATGGTTATGACCCTATGCAAAGCAAGGCTTATGATTCTAGTGTTCACTTCAGGACGCCGCTTAGACGGTAAAGCACCGCTAGCAGATAACTCTACTGACGCGACTATGGTCCTACTAATTTAAGAATCTGCTCAATTCGGCGTGGACTACAAAGGATAGACGGAGCTGTCACCTCCCACTGCTACCACACAACTAAGAAGCAGGGAGCAAACACAGGTAGCCGATAGCCTAAGCACCACACTTATGCTAATGATTACTACTCTAATCCAGAGATCTAACAAAGACCAGATCACTCAAAAGAACTGTGAACCTGTGAACAAGATAGCACAAAACTTACTTTAAACAGAAATCAATTACCAGAAGTATCTCAGATGTAGACTTGGAGAAACCTAGATCCGCCAAAGTACAAGCCGTAGAGGTAGCACCGACAGGCCGGTACTTCCCCTAAACTCTTCCTTCACTCTCTAACTCACTATTTTCTAGGTACAAGACTAGATCCTATAGAGGACTAATCTCTCTTGAATGCGATGCCCTAATCCTGATATGGGGATACGAATTAGAGTTTCAGGATGGCTCCAGGGAGGAGGGGTAGGGGCTGCTATTTATGAGGGGCACCTGGCACCCTCCCCCTCTTAGCCTCATTGGTACTAAACTTACACCATATCTCATTAAAATACACATGGGGCCTTTATGAGCCAAATTCTGAATTGAGCCCATAAATGCATAGCATGGCTCTATCTTGCCCCTCTATTTGAACCGACGTTGAGCAACGGCGTAGATTGATCCTCAATGGTGGTAGAAGAACCGACGTCGAAGCGGAGACTGACCAGCAGGGCCCACAAGACGGTCGGCCTGCAGGTGGGGCTGGCCGGCCCCACATGTCAGCCTTTCGAGGTCTACTTCGGTGGGTTGCCTTCTGGTATGTTCTAAATCCTTCCCAAGTAGTTTTCGTCGCGAATAAACATGATGTAATCTGACAATTAAGTACCCCTTGATGGTTTTCTGGATAAACCTTACTGAAAACACAAATTCAACCAAACGTGTGGAATTTGTCAGTTTAAACCCCTAGACCTAAGTTTGGTGATGAAGTTAAGTGTATAAGCGGATTATGTTAACGGTTTATAATTGACATTAACGACCGTCAACGACTGACTAGCACGAGAACGAACCCTAGCAACGATGGAAACTATCACAAGGGAGCAGAAACAACTTAGCTCGCTAAACCCTAGAAATCGCCGGCCGTCACGACCGGGAACGGCAAGTCGCCAAGAGTTGCCAGGAGGAAGACGAGACGAAATGAGAAATGAGGAAAGGGGGTAATTAACGCTCCAACTTCGGGTGCGCGGACCCCACATGATAGAGTCATAGAGAACCAGGGAGCGATCACCAGCCAGAGAGCGCGAGATTGGACGTTGCGGCACGCGACACGTGCCATATCCAACCGCCCAGAATTCGGTAGCCGAAGGGAGTCAGAACAACCGGTTGACAGATAGCAAATCTGTTCCATAAAGGCCCTGAAGTGAATGTTTTTATTTCCTCCCTTTCGAAAAGGAAAGCAAGCATTTCCCTAGAAAAAAAGAAAACTTTATTCCTTCATTTCAAACAACTTATGATGTAAGAAAAATATAGGATTTGAATTTCTTTAAAATTTCTGTGAAAATCTGTAATCCAAACAAGCTCCAAACTTCTTTTGAATTCATAAATTCAAGCCAAAGTATGCTAAGCCCTTCCTCAACTCTATCGCAGGATCGGGAGACGCAGGCAGCAGCACGAACGGCAAGCGCACGCCGCACGCGCATATCCCTGCACTAAGGAAAGCAGAGACCGCCGCCCTCGGTAGTCGACTAGTCGCTCGGCGGGATGCGATAGGCGCACGCCGGAATGCCGGATCGGAGAAATTGGCACGAGTCAGCGAACCGGGTCAAAGCCAAGCAAACGGCTTCCGCGGTTGCGTGCCGGATACCTGAAGTGGCTGCGGCGTCCGGTAGTGCTTGGCTCGGCTAGTGTGATGACGTCCTCCCGGTGAGATCACGCGAGCAACGCCGTACCTGATGCTTGCGGCAATGAGACCCAGAGATGGATGATTCCTGGCCCATCAAGAAGGAAAAAGGTTCGTACCAATACAGTGTATCCTTAATCAAGGAGGAAGGCAGACAGGTCACGGATGGTGTCTACTACGCTAGTACGCCACCGTTACGGAGAGCTGCCGGCAGAACAGACCAGGATTGCGACCGTAGGGCTGATGTGCATTAGGGTACCAAAATTTTGCAAAATTTTTCAAGATTCTCCGTCACATCGAATGTTTGGACGCATGCATGAAGCATTAAATATAAATAAAAAATAAAACTAATTACACAGTTTAGACGAAATTCACGAGACGAATCTTTTAAGCCTAATTAGACTATGATTGGACACTCATTGCCAAGGCTCCTACTCCTCCCAAAATAAAAGTCGTTGTGGCTTAGCTTTGACGAGTTATATATAAAAAAATTTAATATTTATAATACATAATTAGTACCATTTGATAGATCATTAAATATACTATAGCGGGATGTTTATTTACATCAGTCTCAATGGAAAGTTTTATTACGTTGTTTCTAAAACTGTCGTGTCATTTGAAATGAAATAAAACTCGGATTAAAACACCCATTTTTAATGGAGAGTTTCATTCCATGATTTCATAGGCATTTAATTCCAAGACTCATAGAAAGTTGGTAATCATGTCGAGAGAGTTTCATCTAGATGAAACACATTTCTTCTCTCTTTTTAAATACACTGTCATGTCATTAAAATATCTATATAACAACCTATTTAATACAAATAAAACTCACATAAAACTTTGACCGAGACCGGTCAAAGCCACAGCCAAAAATAGGAGCATCCATCACTCTGAAACCAACGATAAAAAAACGTCGCGGCTTAATAAATTTATACTGGAACTGAGATCCGGCGCTTTTTAGAAGCATCTCCTTTTCCTTCTGCTGATTTGTGCTAACCGCAGCATTAGCCGCATCAGTGGCACCAGCACCAGCGCGTGCTTGCTACTAGCAGTATCAACACTAGCCACATCAAAAGACGCGGGGCCCACGGACCGACCACGTTGAATATCGGGGTGCTGTGCTGGGGCCACGTGGGCCTAGAAGATGACTGTCCCTACTTGTCAGTCACACGTGTTTCCCTCCAAGTCACCGCAACTACTCGTGGGGTTCGTCCGTTCCCTGGTGGCGGGCCCTCTCACGCGCACTTTGGGCCCCCACAAGCTGCCGCCTTTGCGCTTTTCTCCTTGCTCTGCTCTGCTCGCGAACGCGACGCCAGCTCCGCAGCTCGGCCGCCTATTTTAGGCACCGCGAGTGCCGACTCCTGTGCAATCAAATCCAAGGCTCTCTCCCCTCTCGTCTCGCCCACCAACCAGTCCAAGCTATCGGGGTTTCGTCGCTGATGGCCACCGAGACCATCCAGGTTCCGGCGCTGGCCATGCCCGCAGTGGCGGGCAGAGGCGGTGCCACCGGCGGCAGCAGCATCAGGGCGGGCGCGGGCCTGCCGCCGCCGCGGAGGGGCCAGATCAAGGGGAAGATCCTCAAGGACGTCCTCGCTGCGGTGTCCGCCATGGCCTGCGGGCCTCGTCAAGAACAACAACCGCGGCGACGGCGAGGAGGGTCTCCCGGCCTCCGATGACGCCGGCGACAAGTGAAACAACCGATGACGACGCCGGGCCGCCATGGATGGCTCTCCGCGTTCTCCCTTCCGTCCGCCCGATGCGCTCGCTCCTCTGCTGCTATCACGTGCTCATTTTAGTGCACGCAGCAGAGAGGGCTGGCAGAGGGCCAAAAATTACTACGAAGCTCTTGTGATTCTCTCCGTATTTGTGGGTGTCTGTTCGTCTCGGATGGATCGGTTGCCATATTAGAGCACGCACCGGTCCATCCATGGTCTTGCTGGTTTGTGCTTCTTGTCCTCGCCCTGCTCTTTGGTTTGGTTTGGTTTGGGTTGGCTTCGGTTTCAGTGTCTGCTATCAGGAGTTTACTGCGGTTTTTAAGAAAGAACCTCCTGCGGTTGCTGTTTTGTCCTAAGTCTCTGTTGTTTGATTAGTGTAGTATTATGCAAGTCTGTGTAGTTTGCTGAGTGTTTGATTGTGTAAGGTTCAGGAGGGATCAGCGAGTATTATGGTCTGGTCCTTCCTCTTTGTGTTACCACTCTTGTCATGTTTGTAATTGTAACTCTGCTTTGCTATCATGTCAAATAAATTGAGCTTCTTGTGTGAAATACTGTTTGTGATTTG
The DNA here is from genome assembly GCF_019320115.1 of Miscanthus floridulus. NCBI lineage: Eukaryota > Viridiplantae > Streptophyta > Magnoliopsida > Poales > Poaceae > Miscanthus > Miscanthus floridulus. The sequence goes on along the minus strand of NC_089596.1, from coordinate 83,170,636 downwards.
GAATTTCTGGCTCAGGCCTCACCCTTCCCCGGCAAGTTCCAAAGGTTGCATACAGCTTGGTGAATGGTGAGTTGGTGACGAAGTACCAAACTGAATGGCGGTGACGATGGTAACTTGACGAGATCCTATAAGGCTCCGTCGAGTCGAGCCCCTGCGCCGCCCCGGTGTTCCTAGCTTACTCCGCCCCGGCGCCGGCGTCGCTACCAGTACCAGCCGTCGGCCGTCGCTGCCTCGCCTGAGCCGCTGCGTGCATCCTCCACGTGCAACGGTGGCCGCCCGGCAGGCCGCCCTGTGTGGAAAAGGAGGAAGCGTTCCTCCGGAGATACTAGCAGTAGCAATCACCAGTCAATCACGAGATGATTCCGTTCCACCAGCGGCCAGGCAGCGCATCCTCACGTTGACTTGCTACGAGTCTCCCGCCCGCAAGTCTACGCCGCCGGGAACTTGGGGATGAAGGACCTACCAAGCGATTCCGTAGCGGTGAAGGTTTCGGCAGACGGCAGGGCCTGAGGAGCGTACCGCATACGACACCAGTACACCAGGCATGCGGAACCAGCAGTGCAGCTGTACACCTGGCCGCTTCACAAATCACAATCACGCACGCGAAGCCAAATTAGGCATCAGAACGGCACGCCATTCCACCATTGACAGTTCTCTGGTTTTTTTCGTTTTCACAGATTTGGGCGAACAACACTTGTGCCTGGTTTAGATTGTAAGTTTTTTCACTCTCTCTCCGTCACATCAAATCTTTGGACACATGTATGGAGTATTAAATATAGATAAAAAAATAACTAATTACACAGTTTAATTGTAAATTACGAGACGAATCTTTTGAGCCTAGTTAGGCCATGATTGGACAATAATTGTTAAATACAAACCAAAAGTGCTACGGTGCCAATGAGGCCTTGCCATCTCGCAAGTTGCTCAGAGTCACCACGCGCTTGCGTGCCAGGCGGCGGCGGGTGCTGCTGGCCCCATGGGCCATGGCATTGGCACGCTAGTCGCTGCCCACTTGAGAAAACGGCGGTTGGTCATCGGGATTCGGAGCCGGCCCAAGCAAAGCAAGCGCGGAATTTGGACCCGCCATACGTCCATCTGCACCTGCGGGTTTCACGCGACACTCCTGGAGCAGGTCATATCCGAGGAACCACGTCTCGGTAAGTGACGGTAAACAGAAGCAACACGGGAGTTCCAGCTACGATCGACCACCGTCTCCTGCTTTGCATTGCCTGTGCTGAACTGCTGATCCTCAACTTGCGTGTGCAACGTGCCACAGGTCGCGTTTGGATCTACCGTCTACGGCCAAGAGCCTTAAGAAATTTTACTGCCGCTGTCACGTGTTCTCACAACGAGCGTCGTGGCTGCGTTTCCTTGCGGTGAAACAGACGCACGCCATTCGTTTCAGTGCTGGGCGATGCACTCTATCAACATGCATGCGCATTCATGAGGTGACTGTGCTGTGCGTCGTGTGTACGAGCATCTTCATCCTTACCGTGCATGTTCGTTCATCTGTACTGTGTTTTAACAAAATGTTATCGAAAAGGAAAAACAAAACCATCTGAGCCATAGAAATAATGCTGCCCTTTGGTTGTGGGTGTGGACACCTATATCTATATAGGGCATTTTACGTCAGTGCCATTAAAAAATATGGTCTAATCGTCAATGTCCCTACAAAGTTGGATCTATCACTGCCATCCATGGGTTTGGAAACTTTTTTCGTCCAAGCCATTCCGTCCATTATAGCTACTAACGGTGGGTAACGGGGGTGGAAAAAGACTTGAATGCCACTGGGGAGTAAGAGGATGACTGAAAACTTGTGTGTTTCTTCTATGCCACTCCCAGGACCTAGCCTCTTGGTGCTATTCAGGTGGGTTTTGGCGCCAATCTTCTTGGCTTTGGCGCTAAAATAACCCTGGCTCCCCTAGGCAGTGCACTCCTCATTTCTTCACCACTCACTTCTCTCAACACTCACCATGTCTGAAGCTTCAAGCAGTAGTTATGAGAGGCGGCTCACCAGGTGGGTGTTTTGCCCCAACTGTAGGGTGCTTGCCAATCGATTCACCTCGATGACCGGCAAGAACACCGAGCATGTCTTCCACAAGTGTCCATACTTCTCGGTATGTCTTTGTTCATTCGTCATATTCTTGTTTGTTCCTACTTCTCAAGTGCTTGGTTCCTACAATCTGGTGACCATTTTGTGCTCAGGCTGGAGGTTGCCAGTTCTATCAGTGGGAGGATGAGATGGATGTCACTCCTGCACAAATTGCAGCTCCAGTGGCTTTGCAGCCAGTTGCAGCAGGACCTACTGCAGATCCAGCTCATTTGCCCATCATCCATGAAGCTACCCAGGCTACTGCTAGAGGTGGAGTGGAAGACAGAGCTGATGGGGTTATGCAGCAGCTAAAATGGATTGAGAAGCTAGTCTTTGTTGCCATCTTTCTTGCCTTGTATGCAATAATGAAGAAGTAGGTGTGTGTTTGTGTGTTTGGCTGTGCTCATCTATATGCATGTATGAATGAACAATGATGTATCAATGAATGAATCAATGTTGGAATGTCATTGCAGACCACACAACAGTGCTAATTTATGGTGAACATTTTATTTGACCAAACTGATGATACCAACATTACACAGGCATAAGTTCAACATAGTATTTCAACACAGCCATAAGTTCACAACACAGTCATCAGTTCACATCACATGCGTAAGTTCAACATAATGTTAACATGACAGGCATAAGTTCATAAAAGATGGGTGTTCTCCAACATGAGTTGTTTCAAAAGGATAAGAGTTGAGTCACCTAGCTGAGTCACCTGTTTTTTAATCAAGATGAAGCTTTTTCCTGCCTCTGGTATTTGCTACTGGGCTGGATGGGTCAGCTGCTGAAGGGTCGAGATGGCGACTAGAGGGGGGTGAATAGTCCTTTTTAAAATTTAATCGCGTTGGCTAACCGAAACAAGTGCGGAATTAAAACTATCGGTCTAGCCAAGACTACACCCCTCTATCTATGTTTACTAGCACCTTGCAAAGATACTAATCAAGCAACAAAGGTGCCGGGCTAGCTAGAGCTCTCCTAACCAATTCTAGAAGCAAGGTCACACAAACCTATGCCACTAGTACTTTAAGCAACAAGGGAGCTCCTACACATGCTAGTAAGTAAAAGCACAAAGCCTACTAAGCTCACTAGCAATGCTCAATAACAAGGCAACCAATGCCAAATTAGAGAGCGTAAATACTTAGCTACACAAACTAAGCAATGTGACTAACAAGGTTACACAAACTAAATTAGCCACGCACGGGAGCTACTTCTACGCTACACAAGCAAGAAGGTAACTAGTAAGCTACACAAGCTATCTAATTACAAGAGCAACTACACAAGCTTAATATGTATAAAAGTAATTGCAAGCTTGTGTAATAGGGATGCAAATCAACGGGAAGAACAAGGTTGACACGATGATTTTTCTCCCGAGATTCACGTGTTTGCCAACACGTTAGTCCCCGTTGTGTCGATCGCTCACTTGGTGGTTTGGCGGCTAATTAGCATCACCCGCTAAGCCCGCACGTCGGGCGCCACAAGAACCTACCCCTTGTGTGAGGGTAGCTTAATGACACACTTTACTAAAGTTGCTCTTCGCGACTCCCGCGGGGCGAGCATAAGTGCCCCTCACAAGCACTTCTCCGGAGCGCCGCACAAGCTTCTTACGCGCTTCGACGGAGACCACCACCAAGCCGTCTAGGAGGTGGCAACCTCCAAGAGTAACAAGCACCACCGGCTTGCAACTCGATCACCTAGTGCCACTCGATGCAACCTCACTGATGCAATTGCACTAGAATCGCTCACTCACATAATCGAATGATTACTATCAAGTATGTGTGAGATGGAGGGCTCCTAAGCAATCTCAAGCATGGACACAAAGTCCCCCAAGGTGCTCCACCCAGCCATGGCTGAAGGCCACTTCTATTTATAGCCCTAAGGGCTAAACTAGCCGTTACTCCTTCACTGGGCAAAAATCGGGCCGACCAGACGCTCCGGTCGTGTTGACCGGACGCTGGACCTCAGCGTCCGGTCGCCCGTAGACGGCCACGTGTCCCGACTCCAACTGGTCACTTGATCTGATCGGACATAGCAGCTTCAACTGACCAGGACGCTAGACCCTCAGTGTCCGGTCGTTTCCAGTAAGCTCTCGAGCATGACCGGACGCGTCCGGTCGAACGCGATCGGACGCAGCACCAGCGTCCGGTCACTCTCCAGCTACTGCTACACTCCACGTCAGCGCGACCGGACGCAGACAGTCAGCGTCCAGTGCTTTTGAATCCAGCGTCCGGTCACTTGACCGACGCTGGCATCTCCTCCATTCTCTTCACCCTTGCTCAGGTGTGCTAAACACAAGAATTTGTATCCGGCGCAATAGAAAATAGGCATTCCATTTTCCCGAAAGCGCCGAATCCCGCCGCCCATCTCAACCCTGCAAACACCACCACCTTTGTAAATGTGCTAACACCACTAAGTGTACACCACCATGTGTATGTGTGTTAGCTTTTCACAATTATTTCCCAAAGGATGTTAGCCACTCAACTTGCCACGCCACTCGATCCTAGCGACAATGCAAAGTTAGATCACCCGAGTGGCACTAGATGACCGATATGCAAACAAGTTTGCCCCTCTTGATAGTACGGCCATCTATCCTAAACCCGATCATAAACTTCTCTATACACCTATGACCGGTGAAATAAAATGCCCTAGGTTATACCTTTGCCTTACACATTCCATTCCATCTCCTTCAATATCGATGCAACACATGCACCAACACGATTAATAATGATATGATCCACTTCATATCATCACGTGATCATATTGGTTCATCGATCTTGACTTCACTTGCTCTTCACCATTACCATCGTCCATCGGCGCCAAGTCTTGCTCAAGCTTCACCGCCACGCGGTCCATCACTCCAAAGCCTTTGACTTGCCCTTCACGCTTGCAACCGGTCCATCAAGCCAAGTCTTGTCTTGATCTTCTCCACCTTGATCATATGGCTCAATGTCATGTCTCATGTGCAATAAGCTTCTTCATCATCGCATGTGTGAGCTTTGCAACATCTCCAAGCCATTTTCACCTCCATCGCATATATTGCTCATACACATATACCTGTGGACTAATTACCTGTGTATCTCACATAAACACAATTAGTCCACCTAAGTTGTCACTCAATTACCTAAAACCAAACAAGGACCTTTCAGCTACACCCTGTGGAGTGGAAGTAGCAACCTTCTTTGGAGTGAGCTTCTTCTTGAGACCAATCTTCCTCCTTCTTGGACTAGCAACCTGGCTGCTTCTCTGCTCATTCAGTGATGCCATCACTGTGGCACTGTCTGTGGCTTCAGTTGCAGCTTCAGCTAGGCCATGGTAAGGTGCCAGGTGCACAGCTTGGAAAGGAACAAGATCATTTGATCCAGTTCCAGATCTTGAAGAAGTAAACACACATTCAAAACATTGTCCATAGCTAGAAAATTGAAAACATGATAGGGAGAGGAATGACCATCATACCTGCTAGAAAATTGCTTCTGAGATGTTGATGCACTTGTAGATGTGGATGAGGCCTTTCTCTTCCTTTTCTTGGTAACAGCATTGTCCACAACCTCATTTGGAGGGAAAACCATCCCTGCAGCAGGTGTGGCCACCATAATACTTGTCTCTGTGTTGGCTGCTAGTAGCTTTCTTCAGCTTCTTCTTTGGCTGACCCCTGTAGTTAGCAGAAAACAGCAGTTAGGACATCATATTAGAAAATTTTGCAATATGACTCAAGAAATGCTTACCTTTCCAGTTTCATTGCAGCAATGTCTACTGGATCACCATTCTTGCAAGTGTACCAGTGGTACCCCAACTGATGGCATATAGGGCACTCATGCCTCTTTGTCTTCCTACTGCTTCCTCCTTCTAATGCTCCTTTGTGTCTATTCTTCCTTCTTCCTGTTATGGACTTCAACAATGGAGGATGCATAAAAAGCCATGTGTGGCTTTGGGCCACATAGACTTGTTTGGAATGGATGGGATCACACTATCATATGCAGCTCTGAACCTCTCCACTGAATAGCAAGTCATCCACATAGTCCTCTAGCTTCTATCTAGGAATGAAAGTGATGTAGGCAATTGCATGCTTGTATGGTATTCCTATTCCTTGCCACACCCTGCAGACATAGGTTCTCTCCTTTAAGTTCACCACAAACCTAAATGTTGTATCACTGCTCCCCTTTGCATAAACTTCTGTTACTTCCATCATTCTCTGTAATGACATCAATGTCTAGGTTGAAGCTGTCCTCCCTCAACTTCTGTACAATGTGGGGTAGGATCTTGCCTTCAAACTTATTTGCAACTTTTTTTCCTGTTATTCCATTTAATCAGCATCTTCTGTCTAATGGTATCCATCAAATCATCTAAATGCTTGCCCTTTTCTTTCTTTATCCAATTATTGAAGGACTCAACTAAATTGTTGGTCACATAGTCAACCTTGCTCTGTACTCCATATTGGCTCCTACTCCACAACTTCTTATGAGTTTCTTGTAGGTACTTCATACTCTCTGGTTTGGCTCTAGCCATAGCATTGTAATGCTTATCAAACATGTACCTAGTCCAAGAATAAGAGGATGCCCATAAATGATTATCAAATATTTTGCCATTGTACCTCTTCTTAAAGTTCTGCATAAGGTGGTACATGCACTCTCTGTGCTCAGCATGTGGAAAACGTCACTAACCCCATGCATTATAGCCTGTCCACAGTCTGTGCTTATTGTCAGACCATCTGGGGTGCCTATTGCATCCTTCAGCCTCTCCATGAACCAAACCCAATTCTCATTTGTTTTAGAGTCTATGATACCTACAACAACTGGGTACATCCAGTTGTGACCATCAACTGCACATGCTATGCATAACTGTCCCCTGAACCTTCCATACAAGAATGTGCTATCTACTACCAAGTAAGGTCTACAACCCCTAAGGAAACCATCAACACAAGCTTTCATTGCAAAAAAGAACCTATTGAACCTTAGCTTGTTGTTGATTATGTGGTTATAAATCACAACCAATGACCTAGGACTCTCACTCTCAATCTGTGCCTTAAATCTATACAAGTTGTCAAAACTTTTGTCTCATGGACCATAAATCTTATCAATGGCAAGATTCTTACCATTGTACACTCTCATGTAGGGCATCTCCACCTTGAAATGTTCCTTGAGTTTCTTGATCAATTCAGTAGTACCCAAAGTTCCATCTTCTTTGAGCCAGTCCATAACTTTCTCACAAACCCAGTACTCGGTGCAGCCAATAGGTACTCCAGTCCTCCTCTTGCTCTAACAGTCATGGCTGGCTGGGTTCACCTTAACCTGTGAATCAAATCATTAAAGTTAAGGCAGTAGACTATGTTAAATATGAACAAAGAACAATGCTAAATACTAATGAACATATATATCACCTGAATTGTTTTACCATCCCTCATGGTTGATGCATGGATTCTCTAGGGGCAACCATCATTCCTCTAGTGGCAGTACACTCTGTACCTTCCTGTATCACTCTTTTGAATGAAATACCGATTCTCTCTTATTGCAGCATGAGTAGCTAAAGCCATCTTAAATTAAAACATGTCTGCAAACATAATGTCTATAGCCATAGAGAGGTTGTTTCTGTCATAATCAGCTGGTGCCATCAGATCAAGCTCATGGTCTTTCACCATTTCATCTAAGTCATCAGGGTCAATTTCATAGTCATCATCAGAAACAGCTCTATCAGGACTATCATCAGAAATAACTCTATCATCACTATCACTTTCATTGCATGCAGCTCTATTAGGACTTGGGCACTCATTTTGTGTGCTGGTAGGTTGAGGCTGAGACTGAGGTTGTGGAGGTGGTGGGTGCTATGGACCAAGGTCAATGTACAACCCTTCCTCATCAACACCCACATACTCATTCTCTGGGTTTGGGTTTGCAAGGACTGCATCATCTGCATTTTCACTATTTGTTTGACTTGGTTCTGCAAAGCTATGACAAGGCATGTAAGGAGTCATGGTGGGTTCAACAGATTGCTTAGCAGTGGTATCCCAAGAAGGAATGACAGGAGGGTCAGTGTTGGGTTTATGGTAGGCTAAAGTCATGTAACAGCACTTGCTAGCTTTATTTTTGGCAAACATCTCAAGTAACTGCTGGTCATTGGTCAAGGGGATGTTCATCTTTGTGTCATGGCACCAGTAAAATAGACTGAAAACATCCCCATAACGCCCAGGATACTTATCCACAATGCCAGACACCACATTTGAGTAGTTTGCAACATCAGCATCCAGAACTTCGTTCAAGCTAAACCACGGCACATGAGTATTTTCAGCAACAATCCAAAATTCTATGTTGTAGCTACTATTTGGATCCATCCTACAGATGAACAACAACGATCACAAAAGGCTAGCAATCACACATAACACACTTAGACCTAACTGTCCACAATCACCACGAATAAGCAAGCAAGGGGGAAAATAGAACTCACCCTTCTCGGAACCAGGAAGGTCGGTCGGCCGTCGCCGTGTTCGACTCCATGGGCCGCCAATGCAGAGGATGAGCAACGTTATCTTCGTTGCACCACTATCCCATGGCGAGGCTCAGGAACGAGGGATCAATTTCTTCTCTCCCCGCCGCCGCCGCAGCCAGTGACTGTCCTGTCGTCCGCTAGGGCTTGGGGGATGGGGACAGAGGAGAAATCGAGCGAGATGAGGAGAGTGAGAGCGGTCAATACCTGTCAACACGGAGACCTATTTTGTCTCTATACCCATGGGCAACTGGGTCATTTCCCATGCCCGACCCCACATGTCAGGCCTCCCAAACGACGAAAAACAAGCGGAGAGGCGACGGAATGGCTTGGGCGAAAGAAGTTTCCAAACCCAGGGACGACAGTGATAGACCCAACTTTATAGGGGCATTGACGATTATGCCATCTTTTTTAATGGCACTGGCGTAAAAGGCTCATCTATCTATATGGGCTGCAAATAGACATAGTGGCCTTTGGGGGCTACCATTCAAAGACAACGGTTACTAGTTGATTTTGGCCTGGACCGTTCCCCCAAAAAAAAATATTTGGGCCTGGACCGTCATTGGTGGGCCGTTGATACCATTTTGAGCCCGTCGAGTTCGCTTGGGTCGTCGCCGCCCCGAGCTCATGACACGAGCGGCAGGAAGCAGTGGCTGCTGCGCCGTCCCGTCCTTGCGCTGCTGCTACAAGTCCGCCCAAGTGGGTCACTCGTCACGCCCATCTCATTCCGTCGCAGCGCCGCTGCGGACGCAGCCACGCAGGCTCAGGCGCAGGCAGGAGCTCGCCCTCCCCGCCTTGCCTTTGCGTGCTTCCACCTCACCAGTCACCGCCGCCGCCGCCGCCGCCGCCCCGCCGGCTCGGCCGCCGCGCCGCAGGCCCCTCCACCTACCCTCGGCGCCCGCCCGCCCGCCCGCCCTTCCTGGCCCAGCGCCCCTGCACGTCTGCCTGCCCCCTCCGCCGCCGCCGCCGGCGATCGCGGGCGGCCGCCCCAACGGGTGAGTCACGGAACTCCTCTCTGGATCGCTTGGGCCCTCGCCAGATCCGATCCGGCCGCGGGTAGGCTGCCGGTTTCTATCCCGGGGCTGGGGCGCGCGGCTAGATCTTACTGCTTGGGGGGTAGTTGCCGTTCGCTTGGATCAGTGGTTGGGATCGGCGGTTTGTGGTATCGATGCTGGGTGCCAGTTAACCAGGGAAAACTTGCGGCTTTGGCTCGTTGCTAGGATGGAACTGCTGGTTCGTCGGTTGTGATTTGGTGCAGTGTGGGTTGGATGAATGGTGGAAAGCTAGGATTGAGTTTTAGCCTTTTAGGGCTCTTTGTCTTTTGTCTTCGCGTGTTATATTATAGATAGATGTTGGTGTTGTTCGTGGATTGGTAGTGACCTTACTCCAAGGTTTCAGTTTAGAGGATGTCTTCGTCTTTTAAGGCATGGTATTCCTAGCTGAGGAGCTGGAAACCTAATTTTGTACTCTTCTGAAAATGAGAATATTGCCTTGATGTCCAGCATGGCAGTGCATTTCAATTTTTTTATTTATTGATTTGATGTCACAGCGTTAGTTTGCAAGCTAACTTTTGAACCTATCTGCAGGCCGAGGTTGCATAGAGCCATAGAGGTGCCTGTATCTTACTCCGCTGCTGGTTATGCTAATTTTCCCAGCTTCTTGCCCCTGGCTGGTAAAATTTTGTAATAACGGCTGCCCTGACTGCGGAAGACGCAACTATGCGTCTTTCTTCTTCTCTTCAAGATCTGCCGACCTTCACTAGAATTGATGCTTTGGAAAGGGGCTCTAGTGTTGGCAGTGATCTGAGCTCAGGGCGTGCAAAACCTGTCCGCATGCTTCAAAGAGATGGTGCTGTGGCAAGCTTTTCAAAAGAAAGAACACCCCCATCATCACCGACAAATAGAAAGAAATGCATGAGAGCAGCCGGATGTGCTATTGCACTGATCTTATTGGTGTTCTTTGCATATGGTTCTTGGAGATATTTCCATGTGTTCCTCTCTGAAGGAAGCTCTGAATACTATGTGGTTCTTGATTGTGGCAGCACTGGTACAAGAGTTTATGTCTATGAATGGCATATTAATCATAATGACGCAAATGCATTTCCTATTGTTTTGAGACCTTTAGGGAATGCTCCTAAGAAGAAATCTGGTAAATTAACCCGATTATATCAGCGAATGGAGACAGAACCTGGATTGAGCAAGCTCGTTCACAATGAATCCGGATTGAAGAAGGCAATAGAGCCCCTTCTTCAAATGGCTGAGAAATTGATCCCTAGACATGCACACAAACACACTCCACTTTTTCTATATGCTACTGCTGGTGTCCGCAAGCTACCTAGTGCAGATTCAGAGTGGCTCCTGGATAAGGCCTGGGATATTCTGAACAATTCATCATTTTTATGTAGTAGAGACAGAGTTAAGATCATTAGTGGCATGGATGAAGCTTATTATGGATGGATAGCTCTTAACCACCACATGAATATGCTTGGCACCTCATCATCTAAAATGACATATGGTTCACTTGATTTAGGTGGATCATCATTACAGGTTACATTTGAGAATGATAAATCGGTGCAGGATGAGACAAGCATTCGTCTGAGTATTGGTTCAGTTGATCATCACCTTAGTGCTTATTCTCTTACTGGTTATGGGTTAAATGATGCATTTGATAAATCTGTAGCACATCTAGTGAAAAGGTTGGGAGGAGCAGCTAGTAACGGCAAGGTTCAAGTCAAACATCCCTGTCTACAGACTGGATACAAAGAAGATTACGTTTGTTCTTACTGCCACCCATTAAAACAAGATGGAAGTCCCAGTGTTGGTGAGAAGAACACTGGCAAAGAGAAGCAGGGAATAGCTGTTGAACTGGTTGGAGCACCTCAGTGGAATGAATGTAGTGCTCTTGCAAAAGTAACAGTCAACCTTTCTGAGTGGTCCAGTGCAAGTCCAGGGCTTGATTGTAATATTCATCCTTGTGCTCTTGCTTCTAACTTTCCCCAACCACATGGGCAGTTTTTTGCTATGTCTGGCTTCTTTGTCGTTTTTAAATTTTTTAATTTGACTGCTGATGCGACTCTAGTTGATGTTCTAAAAAGAGGTCAGGAGTTTTGTGAAAAACCATGGAAAGTTGCAAAGAGTAGTGTTCCTCCACAGCCTTTTGTAGAACAATATTGCTTCAGAGCTCCTTATATTGCTTCACTACTGAGAGAGGGATTGCAGATTAAAGATAGTCAGGTGATAATCGGCTCTGGCAGTATTACTTGGACACTTGGAGTTGCTTTGTTGGAGGCTGGTCAGGCATTATATTCACGACTAGATATTCAAGGATACCGAATACTGCACCGGGAGATAAACCCAAATATTCTCATAGTATTGTTTCTGATTTCAATTGTGTTGGTCATATGTGCCATGCTATGCGTCAGCAATTCAATCCCAAGATCATTCCGCAAGTCTTATCTGCCACTTCATAGGCATAATTCTGGAGGCAGTTCTGTTCTTGGTATGGGATTGCCTTTCAAACATTTATGGAATCCCATTAGTTCAGGTATGTGCAAGTGTGTTTTTCTGTTTATTTTGTTCCTGCCATCTTGGTTTCTCCCCTTCTGTATAAAGTTAACCTACCATGTAAGGACTGCAGTACTCGAATTATTTCGCCCTGGTTGGCTGCTAGATACACTTTTTTTAAGACGGGTTCTTAACTTGTTTTGTTGGAAAGCTACTTGCCATTTTGTTTTTTAGAAAATGGAAGAGACACACACTTCTGGGTCTCCGCACACAACCTTCTTGCCATTTTGTTAGTTTCCGATATTCTACTATGTAACCTTCTAGGAATCAGCATTACAAAAGACTGTTGTGTGGTGGAACTTGCAGGACACGGGACTTTTCATGTTTTCACTCCAGTTTACTTGTTACGAAATGCCATTTGAACTAAACTTTGTAATGTTACCTCAAATGTACCTATTATATCACATTAATCCTTGTGACTCTTTTCTATGAAATGATACTACACAGAATGAGTATAATTTTCATCACATCAATTCAAACTATCTAAGTTCTTAAAAATTTGTGAATCTTACTTTTCTTTACTGTAGCTTAGCCTAGATAATCAAACATTTGAATTTTCTTAATTTTGCAGGTGATGGAAGAACAAAGACACCACTGAGCCCTACTGTTGCTGGGTCAGATCCTCATCCATTTGGTATGAGCCATGGATTAGGAGGCAGCAGTGTTCAGCTTATGGAGTCCTCGAGGCAATCCTTGGGCGCCTATCACAGCTATTCTGTTGGGAGCTTAGGTCAGATGCAGTTTTCCAGTGGTGTGAGGAACCCTAGCCGAGGTCAGACTACACTTCAAAGCCGGAGGTCACAATCAAGAGAAGATCTCATTTCTTCACTTGCTGATATTCATGTTCCAAAAGTGTAGCATTGCATCACAGAATGACGACTAGAATGAGATCCTAGTATGCCATAACAAACTCTGTAAATAATAGCTCCAGAGTTCAAGCCGCTTGATTTCTTCTCTAATCAGAAGTCAATTTTGTCGGTCCACTGACACTTCAACGAGGTTTTAGGATTCATATAAATGAACTTATGACTTGTGCCTATCCTGGACATGATACATCCATTCATCCCATTGTGTGTGCTCAAGAACATACCATAGCAATGAAGTTCTAGTAGTGTACCGGAAGATATATTTTATGCCGTTCACCAGACTGACCATGGCTGCAACCTGCAAGTTTGTAGGTCGATTGTGCTGCAATCAGGCATGTTTCTTTTTCATCTGAGACATAATAAAGGTGCATGTGGTCTCATGTATTGTTGTACCCTCTAGGCTCTAGTGGCTCTGTGAGCCTTCTCTTCTTTCCTGGAATGCCTTTTGGTAGGCCACCTTGTGATATCAATTGAAATCATGAAACACTGACATCAGTTATACTGGATTATCTAGTTGCGTCCTGTGCAGACACATTCATTGAGTTTTTTTTTTTTGGCATAGAATCTACTTTGATGACCCTGAAAAATCAGTATAGGAGCATTTGGGCTCCTGTTTTCCCCCGTTGAGCTGAGTTTGATCTCTGTGTCTTGCGCATTGCATGTGGCTCGTTTCACCCTTTGGCCATTTGCTCGCGCGTACCTCCTCGGTAGTTTTACAAAAATTCTCTGTACGTTTTAGAATATCAACTAGCAATCCATCCAACTGGGATTTTACAGGGCACGCGTTTAAAAATACCTCCTCGGTAGTTTTGCAAAAATTCTCTGTACGTTTTAGAAAATCAACTAGCAATCCATCCAATTGGGATCTTACAGGGAACGCGTTTAAAAATTTTAGGGCCTTGATCTAAAGTGCATTTTAATGTGAAAGAGTAAAATCAGGTTCTTGTTTTTATACGCTTCGATTAGAACTTAGAAAGGTTAACATAGGAAATCCTATGATGCTCAAGGTCACGTATCTGACTCTGACATGTGGGCTCATCGCTCAGTCCAAGAAGTCGCACGACCTATGATCTTGCTCACATGTCGACCGTACGATACGACCGAAGCACCCCCTAGCACGAATCGTGACGCAGATCAAGCAAACCCTAACATGCCAACCCTACTATAAATCTTTCTCGTCTCCCCTCACTCCCGCAGCCGCCGCCGCCCTCGAAGTCGAAGCCCGTCGCTTCCGTCCCGCCGCAGCGTCGCCGACCCTCACAGCCGGTCTCCTACCTCCGCCGCCATGGGGTGAGTCTCCCCCTTCTCGTTCCGGTGTCCTGCACCCGTGCTCGTTGTTTAGAGGCGTTCCTTTGCCCTAATCAAAGCCTCTGTTTTCTTGCGTTGGTGCGTAGATTTCGCCGCGTGGCTTGTGATTTAGCCAGTTTTCTTATGTGATTAGAGAATGGAATCGGGTTAGAGGCGAAAAGCAAAATCCGAGCTTATTGACGGTCCAGCGCTGATCAGATTATACACCGTCAATGCTAAACATATTCATAAGCTACACGAATCCGTTGCCGCTGTGTAGCCATGTGCTCCAGGATTCAATCGCTTGGGTCCATGAGGTTATGCGTGGTGGCATACAAGTCCTCTGTTACAGTGGTATCCGACGCTTTAAGAATCTCCTCTTCTGTGTTGATCTGTTTTGTTATTGTTAGGTTTTTGCCTGTGCCCTTTTGTTATGATGTTACTAGTGAGCGCTAATCGTACTTGTTTGGTCTAGCTAAAAGAATGGATTTGTGTGTAGCTTCTGTTTACAGTTCTACTAGATGGAATGATGTCTGTTTGCAACACTGATACAATTCAGGTACTTAACTGTTTACATTGTTGCATTTTTATGCATGATTGTATCTATGTTGTTGTGCATTTGCTACATGGATTTTAGCATGGTAGGGTGTATCATGGTGATGTTTATGCAATGGACATGGAGTATTGTGGTCATGAGTTGCCGAACCTGTGTTAACATATTGGTCTTGAATTCGCATCACAGGAAGACACGTGGTATGGGAGCTGGGCGCAAGCTCAAGACCCACCGCAGGAACCAGAGGTGGGCTGACAAAGCATACAAGAAGAGCCACTTGGGCAATGAGTGGAAAAAACCCTTTGCTGGATCATCTCACGCCAAGGGCATCGTTCTGGAGAAGATGTATGTCAGACATGGGAACGATTTGTGCTTTTATTATCTTGTACTTTATGTGCTTGGGCTAAGGTGTGTTGCTTCCATTGTGTAGCGGTATTGAGGCCAAGCAGCCAAACTCTGCCATTCCGTAAGTGTGCCCGTGTTCAGCTGGTGAAGAATGGGAAGAAGATTGCTGCCTTTGTGCCGAATGATGGTTGCCTGAACTACATCGAGGAGAATGTATATGTTCCTTGACCAATTCTCCTTGTAATGAACTGTAAAATCTATGTAATGAAAAAGCTAACCATCTCTCTTTCTGTAGGATGAGGTGTTGATCGCTGGATTCGGTCGCAAGGGCCATGCTGTGGGAGATATTCCTGGTGTCAGGTTCAAGGTTGTGAAGGTATCTGGTGTGTCACTGCTTGCACTCTTCAAGGAAAAGAAGGAGAAGCCAAGGTCTTAGATTCCTTTCGATAGTCAAGAATGGAGCAAACTGTCAAGGCTCTATTATCAAACTTAAAGTTGTGCTAGCAACAGAGATGTTAGTTCTGAGCTGTATTTTTTGTTAACATTGCTATCGAGAGTTTTGTTTCCATTTTGAAGATATTAATATGCAATCAGCATGTGCCGGTTCAATGAGCTGTATGTTTTGATATTGTATTGCCCTGTTGTTTGTTTTGCCCTAGCCAAGTAGCCTGGGTTTGAAGATTGTTTCGTAAGAAGAAATCTACCCACTAGCAATCCTTAATGCCTCGTTCACCAAGTTACATTTTTAAAATATTTCTAAAATGCTTTCATAATGTCAGTACGTCGACCAAAATGACCCAGAGCAGGAAGGGTACTGGGTAAGTTTTCCTCCTGTCCCCAGTCAATTTCGGGAACGATGTCAACTAAAGCCCCACGATCAGCAATGGAATTGGAGAAATAATTGTCTATTCTGATTTCTGAAAAGCCTTTTTTGTGTGTTATAGAACTATCAAGATAGCAATTCAAGCACTGAATCGCAGTAACAGCAAACTGACGATCTGCAATGGCAATGGTGGTACCTGGAACAAGAAATAATTTCTGTTCTGAAAAGCCAGGTTTTTTTTTAATGGTGTCGCAGAACTATCCAAATAGCAACTTAAGCACTGAAGCGCACAGTAACAGCAACAATTACGATGGCTGAGGGGGTAATTTACAGGCGCCCCAACTCCTCTCCGGCCCCTCGCCCCTGCCGCTGCCCAGCGTTCCACCGCGGCGCGCTAGGGTTTCATCAGAGCTCCAACGAAAACCTAGTATGCATACGGCAGCCACCTTCTCCCCCACTCCCACCAACGCCATGGCCATTGAGCTCCCCTGTCCCAACCTGGCTCAGCCACCTCCACCGCCGCCAGGGCCCTAAACCACCCTCTCGTCGTCCCCACCGCCCGGACAGCCTTCCTCCAGACCCCTTCTCTTCTAAACCCACCAGAGTTGGAGAAGGGGGTGTGGTGGGCACGGTTGATAGTGCGCTGATAGGACCCATAGGACCCACCACGTGCGCTAGAGGGAGATGGGGGAGGTGAGCGTGCCGTGGCCGAAAAAACAGCCTGCCGTTTTTGAAGTCATTACCATGTTTTCCATGTGATCGGATAGTGCAAGGGCCACAAAATACATCATATAAAATTCTGGATGTTACATCGGCAAGCTTGAAAATCTATAAACTAATAACGGCCATAGAGGGTTCCTGCTTCACAATAATATCATATCCAAACCATGGCATACATCAAGCTATCAAAGTTAGTGGTCATCCTGCGACGCGTGCACTTCAGTCGCCTGTACATTGCAGCACGTATGTGCGCAGCCATGAGGATACGCATAGCCTCCAAACCATACATCTGTCACGGGAGGGGTCCAGAGTGTCTGGAGATCATCCTGAAGCAGGCATGCGTAAGATCGGATACTAACTAGTACAGACAAATCCTGTGCAAATTATAGTTTCATTCAAGAAAACTCACCATCTTGACCTCGTTGGCTGGCATTGTTAATATGACGCAGTCACCAGCTGTTTATAAAAAGAAGCTATGTCATATTCTCAGTTACGCAAGTCTGATCATGAATCTGCTGTATAAAACAGCATCTTATTCAGACCAAGAGCAATGCTATAACTTCTTGGCCCTAATCAGATCTGTAGAACTTTACCTGATACATCCCTGATCCTTTTTTAATAAGGAAACCTTCAATGTCCATCTTTTCTACAAGAGCGTCCAAGTCTGGAACTCGCAAGCTGATCTTATCAGCTAAGGTGAAAAGCTCCTGGTACTCGGCAAAATGATAGAACATGAGGACAGCGTCAGGAATTAGGAAAAAGGCACAAAAGGTATGCATGTGTTATTTTTGTGCAAACAAGCCACAAATAGATTTTCCTGTTTAATTGACCAAAAATGCTCACACAGAAATTTCAAGAATGTGCGTGTGTTTTTTGTTAAGTGCAGAAAAAAACAAGTTTACAAGAGAATGTGATTTTTTTTCTTTTGTAAAGAAAAAGTTACAAGAAAAGAAAAATGCTCAAAATGCAGTAGTGGCTTTTCTTCCAAACAGAGCAGATTCCGAATGGTAATTGAACTTAAAAGGAAGATTTGCCACATCACTTACGATTTTTGAAAAGCAGTCTTTTTGCTGCAACTCAGATTCCTTGTTTAATGCATTCAGAAACCTCTTTGCCTCCTTCGGTTGGCTCATCCCACCGCTCCGAGCAAAATCGACATAACCATGTTCATCAACATATTTGTCATACAGAGATTCTTTCATGATATCAACAACATCCTGCTAAGTGCCACATGACAAATTGAACATTAAAATAATATGCCTCATGCTGCTGCGTACAATTGTATTTTGTTGACAGACATGTGTTTGGCTGGAAAAGAGCTACACTCAGGCGTAGGCATCATGAACCCCATATCTCTTAGCTAGTGGCGCATAACCCCAGGTTTCATGGTGAAAATATTTTACAAAAGCCTATTCTAATAGACAAAGCAGTTCAACAAGCAGAATGGATTGAAGAGAGTTCTGTAAAATCTTATGATCCTTAGATCTTGGGTCCATTGTGTTGTGTCGCCGGTATGGAGGCAATGATGGGGGAGTGGGCGGCGAGCCTCGACTATGAAGATCATAGTCGCGACTAGGATTGGAGCGAGGTTTTACCCCTCGGCTCCTTATTTTGATTAGAGAGGGATAGAGGGTAGGCTAAATCATTCTTGATTCAATCTGTTGTGCCGACAGGCCTGCAGCCAAAGCTCCCCAAACAAACTCCTAAATTCACTCCATCTTATTCTTAAATCGCTCAAATTGATAGACTCCTTGGCTAAGTTCTAGACCTGCCTGTTTGGGCCTGATCAACCACTGCCATGGCCTGATGTGGTCGCTGCCCTTTTGCCGCACCTTGTGAAGGACTTGCCCCACATGACACATTGCAACTAGTCAATAAACATTTCGATTTCGGCAATTATGACCATAAAGCATGTGTTCTTGTGAGATTTTCTAAGTTGCATTCTACTAACATGGCAAGAATGTTAAATGACAAAGCCGCAGTGGAAAATGTGGACTGTCTAACTATGGCTCTAAACAGTTTCTGCATAACTCAAATACTCAGTTATTTTACCTGAGCGTCTTCTTCAGTCACTTCATCTCTTAGATCCACGCGAGCACGAGCTTCAGCTAATCTGACTAGGCTTTCTAACTGCCTGGCTGTGATGGGTGTACCATCAGCAGAAGTGCTGCGGTTTCTCAACTTCAAATAAAAGTGTTTCAGAATTGCAGCTGCTGCCTTTGACATTCTTAAAGAGGGGAGAAAAGTGAATGAGAAAGGGCATAATAAGGCATAAAAAGTAAACTGCTCTTTGCATTGCACTTGTGCTAAAAGTACACATTTTTTTTTAACGTAACTAAAAGTACAATAATAACAAGATACCGGGGGAAGACATGTTCTCTTGAATAAGATATATATTTGCGAAGAAGTTGCCCAGCTAATGGAGTGAAACCCTTGTATTTCTCTGGGTGTAGCCTCAGTCTTGAGGCTACTGAATTTCCACTAAATCCAAGCCCCAGATCACCATTAAATCGTGACACTGAGCAAAGTTCCAGAACATGAACAATGGCTTACACTTCACTTGTACAATAGATTAAAAAAAACACAACAATATGTAATAATAACCTGTTCTAATCCTCTTGTTGGGTCTGAAATTAGCAAGATCATTGGTATGGAGCTGCTTGCAGGAAATTTTGGCTTAGTAATTCAATAAGTAGTATGTTCGGTAAGACAAAATCATTCTTACAAACTATAGATTCAATGCATTACATGAGAATGTCACTATGCTTTGTGAGATATGAATTGGCAAACATGTCTGACAGCCACTTACAGCTATTATATGGTCTGACACTCTTTTATCTAGTGACTCATCTGGCTTGTCAAGTAGAATAAACACCAAGTCAAACCGAGAAAGGAGGGCAGCACTCATCTTCAGATTCTCGTTCACTGTTTTTGCTCGACTGCAACAAACAGTGTATTTAGATGGCACTAAAATGGGCATATAATAGCCATGGGAATTAAGGCTTGAATCCTCAGTAAAAACAAAGCAAAAATAAAAAGAGAGAGAGAAGGGATAAGTATACTTGACATCAATGTCAATCGCATAAACTACCAATGGCCAAGAGAAGTGAATTGGGACAAACTACACCACAAAATATCAACAGATGAATGGTTTTACTTCGAGTTCAGTTCTTCAGTTGCAAACTCGCAGTTTAGGACCAAAGTTAAAAGTTCAATCAAGTAATGTTTCATATGATAAAATCACCACCACAAACCACTCTAGACCACCTAAACTACTAGAATAATTCCACATACATCTGTCTTTAACGGTAGATGCTATCAGTATTTCTTTAAAAAAAAAGGTGAACGGAGATGAGTGGTCAAGAATGACAGGTATCATTCTCAGCCTTAACAGTACATGGCATCAGCATATCGTTTTAAAAAAAAAGAATGAATGGGGATGACCAATCAAGAACAATGAATGGAGAGAAATAACAAGTTTTTCAATAAGTAGGATGGAAAATATTAACGCACTCATAATGACCACCAATAGGATTTGAAGCTGCCAACACTGAAGTACGAGCTGATAAACTTGCTACAAGGCCAGCCTTTGCAACAGAAACACATTGCTGCTCCATGGCTTCAAGTAAAGCCTGAGAACCAGAAACAGAAACACAATTAGATAGGCATGTGAACTTCCTCACCAGCACCGGCGGAGCCATGTATTGGCCATAGTGGGCTCCGGCCCCCCCTTGCCCGGTAAAAAAAATGAGGATGTATGCTGTGGGATGGGATCAAAGCATGGACAAGCCCTGGGTAGTCAGATGTAGGATTCTAATAAACATAGACTAATAAACTTTCTAGTTATGTCTCGCGACTCGATGGCTTGCGTGACCTGGGCACAACTGAGTCCTTGCCATCGAGTTACTCTAGGAGACTTGTGGCGCATGGAGTCCTCGCCCCAAGGCTTAGTGTCCGCCCATTTAGTGCGCCTTGTTTCTTATGACCTTTCGGGGATTTGAAATATGTGTCGTTATACCTCTGGCTGAGGTACGTACGTACCCTTACTCTGGTATTGGTCACTCCTCTTCCGTACAAAAAAAAATAGTTTAGCTTTTTGTGGTGTTTGCTACAGCTTCTCGTCACTTCTGCTACTGGAGCCGTGTCAAATAGCCCGTTAGCCCACGATTAGAAGCACGGACGGAGCTATGTGGGGTCAAACTGGGTCCTAGCCTCTCTTGTTCCGGCTGTATCACTCTGAAGGTTTGCATGTCACTGCATGCACGTAATTAATTCATGCCTCTCTCGTACCATGCTTGATGTTGCTGATGAATGGATCACAGCTTACAAATATGTAAATCCACACATTGTTCATTCTTCTTTGATAGAATTTCAATTGTTCATTGCAGTCTATATAGATAGAACTTGAAAAAACAAAGATTTTTCACAGAATTCCATCACCAGTGAACACTTCATCGAAAACCTTCATAAGGTTTAAAATAATTGTAATACCTGATGCTCTGCAAACATTTTATCAAACCATCAATACAGCATATTCCACGATCAGCAAGGACCATGGCACCTGTGAGTCAAGGACCCAACTTTATTTTGATCGCATTGCAAATTCTAAAACCACGAGCACTTAGAACAGCAATTGGTATGACAAGAAGAAAAAAATGCCATCATTAAGACACGATTTTGAACAGAGAGCTTAAAAAATTATAATGAAGGAATATATGTTTTATGGTTACCAGCCTCAAATGCATAATCATTTGTCATAGAATCTTTAACCACTGCAACAGTTAGGCCAGCCTTTGTTGTCATATTCCCACATACATATATTCCTCATGGGGAAACAGCGGCTGCAGCTTGGAGGAGTTGGCTCTTGCCTAACCCTGGATCACCTGTAGTATTTTAAGCAAGAGCATAATCGCATCATGAACAACACTATGGAAGTTCTGACAGGATTTATGGTAAACAAAGAAATTACCAACTACAATAACATGAATATCTCCACGAACAGGGACCTTGTTTTGATCCATTGAGTTCTTCTGCACACCGCCAAAAAGAGCGAGTGTGATACCAGCTGAAAATCAGTGTACATGAATTTAGTTATATCGAGCAATCATATGCAAATAAGAGAGAAATGAAATCAGCAGGCCTGGATGACTAAAAGGAGTGCCTTGACCATTTTCCATAGGCATCCTAAAGTAACTGCAGCTGATAATGGCTTTGTTAGCCCCTCAACTATTGAATTTCTTCAGATTGTGATGCACTCTTATAGACAGAAATTGAAGGGGGCAAGAGATTTCACAATATCACATCTTCAAATATTGGGACAATAGAGCAGATTGAATAGAAGATTTCATAACAACATTAAATAACCGGCAGAAATATCTTGTAACTCCGATATAATACAGGGGCTAGAAAATACCTTTTACAAGTTCATGCCCATAGATAGAGGGACAAAAGGATTGAAGTATTTGGCGAAATACATCGGCACCATATCTTTCTCTATATTTGACAGCGAAATCATCCTTTTCAGTACAAGACTTAAAATGACAAATTCCACTAGCCTGAATTTCTGTCTGAAACAGCATGGAACTTCGACTTTCTTACTGAAACTGTCCTCCAGGTACAGGTAGTATAAACCCTTATTACTGATTCTGGACTTTCCTGAAGATATTAGTTATAGATCTATTAAATATTCAAACAAAGTGCTCTAAATTAAAAAAAGTGAAAGCTCAAACAATTTGTGTAGAACAAAACAAGTGTCTCTAGTGCTTACTAGCATGTGCATGAAGGACCTGAATATAAGGACACAACAACTAAACCTAATCACTACTTTGTTTTCTCCATCTCCTCATATTATCAATATTCTTGAGTCTTAAATTCAAGAAACTACAAGAAATAATGGAACACAGGAAATAGGGAATGTTTTAGCAACATAAAGTAATAGAGATGTCCTTATGTTGACAAATACATATAGGTTTCTGTAAGAGTAATATGCATCACATTAAATACTTCTAATGAACTACTTATGCCCAGTCCATAGCGCCCAGAGCTAGACTTCCAAATAAATGAACAAATAAAACAAAAGGTTGACAATGCTATATTACTCTAGATATAGCATAGATAATCCAAGGATCTAAACAGACTAACAACTTTTGACAAATAAATTTATTGTTGAAACCATTAGTGAAGTATCACAAGGAAATTTAAGAAAAGAGCACTATTGTAGCCACTTTGCATGTACCTCCTCCAACATCCATATAGTTGTTAAGCACTTTCACAATTCCAGTTACTGTTACGATCTCTCCAGGGATGCAACAATCAACGAGGTCTTCTGTAAGCTCACACTCTACGGTCCGTGGTACTCGGCCCTCTTCGTGGTTGTCAGCACTTGCAAGCTCCTGTATTCTGGATGGGAACATAAGAAAAGTAAAGCTTTTAGCACAATACAAGTGGAGGAAAACTCAGATGAGTTTACTTGTCCCTTGCCTAATTTTCTGGAAATCCACCAGCTGTGCACTAGATCTATCTGGGATAAAGCTCCTGCTCTTGCATCCCTGAATGATACAGGACATTGGAGGAGAAAATTTCCCATCACAGAACATACGGGGGATTTCTTTACCACACTTCATGCATCGGAATTCCAGCTGCTGAACAAGAGGTTTTACAGGGCTGACTTTGAGCACAGTACCATGCACTGTGATAAGCTTCTCTACAAAGGGAAACGAAAATCCACACATCAGTAATTATATGCACACTAATAAAATATAAAACACATGAATAAAGGCAGGAAGTGATTTACTAATAAAGGCTGCTTTTAGTTGCTTTAATGCAATAACCGGCCCCGTGTTGTAAAACCTGATATTGCTCTTGTTGAATTTTGCGTTCAAAAAGATCTTGTTGATTTTGCTCGAGCGCAGAGCCTGAAACAATATCTAGAATAAACATACATTGAATGGAAGTAGCATATGGTCCACTACCATACTAGTAAATTATAAGATGAATAGACATCAACCAGATCAGCTGCAACTCCCACGCAAAGCAAGGCTTCTTTTGGGGATTCATTGAGTTTATCTTTAATAAACACACACATCTCCTGAAGCTGCTGGAAATCAATTGGAAGACATATGATGTCATTGCCATCATCTTCAATCTGTGCACATAGAAGTAAAGCACATGAGCCAAGCGGGGTGAGTTCCTGCATTTACAATATGTACTCTTTCACTATGATCATACAAGAAATCATACAGCACCTAGAAAAAAGCTGCTAAAGAGTTCTGAAATACATAGCACATGTGGTAAACCTTGAAGGCCTCAAGTATAATATACACTTAAAAAAAACATGGTATGTGCAAGCGGTAGAGTCTTACCGCCTGTGACCAGAAGGTCCCGGGTTCGAGTCGCGGCCTCCTCGCATTGCACAGGTGAGGGTAAGGCTTGCCACTGACACCCTTCCCCAGACCCTGCACAGAGCGGGAGCTCTCTGCACTGGGTACGCCCTTTTAATGTAAGGCAGACAACCATTAATTGTGCTAGAGGCTCTTATGCTCTCATGCTTTAAGAAATAGAAAACTCCAAAGGTATACTTGTTCTGTTAAACTTTCAGAAGATATCAATGAGGCTGACTTTGAAACGATTATATTGTCTACAGCAGTATCACAAAACTGCAAAGAAGCATTTACTTGAAAAAAAATGCATCTCTGTTGTGATGTACTCTACAAATTACAATTCTACAGACAGGTTAGTATTCCAATATCCATAATTTATACCATACTATGCCTTGTGCATTGGCCTTAGAGTAGGCATATCACAAGGGACTTAGGAAGAATAAACTGTACCCCTTTTGTCAGAACAGGCTGCATATTACAAACTCTTGCACAAGCAGATAGGGAACCTTAATCCTAAATTTGGAAAAACCTCACGCATGACCACTTAATCAAGATAATGAGTTGCATAGTTCCTTTGTATTGGTTACTAAATCTGATCAGTTGAATATTGACACTGGAAGTGAGAGCTGCACCTTATACAGGAGATGCACCGTTTGTCATTGTCAAAAAAACCAAAGCTATAAATATTGATATTGGTAATTAGCTTGATGGGAACCAGACCTAAGTGAATGTGTAGGCAGAGCACTTGGTGATTAATTGCTTACTCAAGACTGCACTTCTTGTTAGCAATACTACTGTGTCAAGCTTATCAAGTTTGCCTGTGAAAGCTCTAGTTCCAGAGATTAATCATGAGCTCACCGGAGATCTAAGGCAGCAAAAGTGTGGTGATGCTATAGCTGATTGCTTCATATTGGTGCTTATCTGGTGGAAACAATTTTACTAAAGTAGTCAGGTAAAGTGGGTTGAGCTACAAGTTATCAGCATACATAGTTCAGTTAAACCTGAAAGGTTGCAGCAAATAAAAGAATTGCAGGGATGGCCACATGAAGATCAGACCAAGTTTAAAGTGGAACTCATATAACAAACAAGCACCAATTGGCTAGTTCTGAAAACATCCAACCATAGCTAGGTCCGTATGAGTGACGGTTTCAACAACTGGTTCATGTTCTCCCTATAATTAACATGGGATCGGGAGTGGGCCATTGGGCTTGCCAGGAGGAACTACAGGGAAACAGCAGCACGATAAGGCATCAGTCGACTGAAACAGAAGTGAATCATTCCCTTTTACTATTCTTCTTTGACCTCTAGAACTCTTCATCCTTCTGAATTCCCCTCATGTATCTCTGCTAGTCTCTAGTCCTGTACTTTCTCCCTGTAACCTCCTGCGGTTGGCCCGGTACTACATCTAGTGCTTGGTGTTTTGCTTCTAATGGAGTTGGACGCTAACATATGGTCCTAACTATGATTAACCATATTAAATACCTGGCACTAGTTACCTTTTTTAAGACACTAGAAAGTTAAAGTAAATGAACACTAATCATCGATCCTGCAAACTTCTGAACAAGTGTTTGTGATGCAACTTTGATAACATTCCCGAGAGCGAGCGAACCCCCAATGCGCGAAAATCCTCCTCGTTTCACCAGTACACATACCACAACAAATACCACCGTCCATATATGATCCAAAATTATGAAATCTCGACCATTCTCTAGTAACCAACACAGAATACCACCAACTAAATCACACACAAAACAGGAGATGAAGGCGCTAAACTAAACAGGAGATTGGGCGCGCGTATTTACCCGTGAGAAAAGGACTTCCGCCACCTCGAGCGTGGAGAAGGATTCAGTCAAGGCGGTGGCGAGGCAGACCATGGTCGGACTCCGATAGCCCGACCTCGGCCACCTCGGGAAAGTATGTCGGCCAGGCATCCGCGAGCCTTTTGAAGATGTCGTCGTCCCCTGTGCGCCCTTTGGGTTGATGACCCTTCATTGTGTCGGCGTACATGTCACCGCCTCACCGGAAATCTCAGAGGCCAGAGCCTCACCTCTCCGGCGAGTCGTCGCGGGCAGGGGCGAGACTTGAGGGGGGCAGGGGGCGGGCGGGCCGAGCTGCCGAGCAAAATTTCCCCGCGGGGTTTTTGCGCGGTGGCCGTGGGAAAAACGCCGGAGAAAGGAGAAAGTGTTCCTTCCAGCCGCGGCGCCTCGATGTCAACGGCGGACAGGTGGGGCCCAAGTCCGGCTGTAACACACGACAGATCAAAACCCTAGATGGGCCACAGTGCTCCGCTCATTCGGGCCGCCATGCCCAATTTTAGCATGCCGTCACTTGTCCAGACAAAAAACGGGCTTAATCTAGCCCAGACAAAAAGCGGGCTTGATCTAGCCCAGACAAAGTAGTTTTGATCTGGCCCACGTTTGTTCTCAATTCCTCAATCAGAGAATTGATGGACTCGTACCATATATGTCATAATGGGCTCATACCATATATGGCACCGCCTTCATCCAAGGACTCCATCACCGCAAGCTTCGCTCCAAATTCAACCGCAAGCCGCCCACATGAATTGGCGAGATGATCACGACCGCTAACCAGTACGCCGACGCCGAGGAAGCCGAGGTGCGCTTCAACGAGGATGCGGGCACTCATCGCCCAACACGCCGCTACGATAACCGCCCCGACGACCGACGCCACAACGACCGCCGCTACGACGACCGCAGTTACCATCGTGACAGCGGCCGTGATCAGCCAGAAGGACCAAAGTCTGGTCAAAATCGCCGCCGCCGGCCAGACCACATCGTCGCTGCCGTTAATGAACCTCGCGCCAAGCGCAACTACGACGAGCACTACAAGAAGATCCTCGACGGCCCGTGCCCTCTCCACAAGAACACCAAGCATAAAATGAAGGACTACCTCGGCTTGGCTAAAGAGTTCTAAGACAAAAAGCTGGACGACGATGCCAATGACGGAGCCGGAGGCCGCCGACCACCGGGGGGCAATAACAATGCTTTCCAGAATCACGACAAGGTGGTTGCCACCATCTTCGGGGGCCTCACCTCTACCGAGAGCAGAAGAGAACAGAAGCTCGCCGCCCGACGGGTGCTCGCCGTCACTACGGAAGACGCCGCCGCCAACCTCAGCCATCGCCCATGGTCCGAGGTCCCCGTCACCTTCAGTGGGGCCGACCAGTGGACGGAAATCCCCTATACAGGGCGTTTCCCCCTCGTCCTCGACGCAACCGTCCAGAAAGTGCTTTTCAGAAAACTGCTCGTCGACGATGGGAGCGCTCTGAATCTCCTCTTCGTCGGAGCCCTAAAGGAGTTGGGCCTCGAGATAACAGATCTCACACCCTCGGACTCCTCCTTCTGGGGTGTGGTACCTGGCAGGGCATCCAAACCACTTGGAGAGATCACCCTACTAGTACAGTTCGACACGACAAGCAACTATCGCGTCGAGCATATCAACTTCTACATCGCCGACTTTAACACCACCTATCACGCCATACTTGGTCGGCTAGCTCTGGCCATGTTCATGGTTGTACCGCACTACGCTTACCTAGTGCTAAAGATGCCTTCACCTGCAAGAGTCTTGGCCTTGTGGCCCAACCTCTCCATCGCCTACGCCTGTGAGACAGAGAGTTTTGCCCTCACCGAAGCCACTGACCTCTCCATCCAAATGGCCAGTGTGATGGGTGGTCGACGACCTTGTTCTCTGTAGAAAACAAAAAACCAAAGGGATGCACAAGCTCT
Organism: Miscanthus floridulus; assembly: GCF_019320115.1. NCBI lineage: Eukaryota > Viridiplantae > Streptophyta > Magnoliopsida > Poales > Poaceae > Miscanthus > Miscanthus floridulus. The sequence goes on along the minus strand of NC_089596.1, from coordinate 83,142,785 downwards.
CCTCCCGATGGGAAGGGTCTTACGTCATCAAGAAGTTACCCGACCAGGGTCTTAGTGCCTATGTGACTTCGATGGAATCGATGTCCCCAACTCATGGCACATCGAGCATCTTATACGTTTCTATCCTTGAAACGCTCTAGATATGTACTCTCCACTTCATGATGAATAAAGTCTTGGTCTCCATAATTTGTCTCCATTTTTTCTCCATTACGATTTAATCTCCATTTACCGACCACATTTCTCCAAATTGCCGACCACATTTCTCCAAATCGCCAACGTATTTCGCCGAACAAGTTTCTCCAAATTGCCGATCACGTTTCTCCAAATCGCCAACGTATTTCACCGAACAAGTTTCTCCAAATCACCGACCACATTTCTCCAAATTGCCAACATATTTTGCCAAACAAGTTTCTCCAAATCGCCGACCACATTTCTCCAAATCGCCAACGTATTTCGCCGAACAAGTTTCTCCAAATCACCGACCATGTTTTTCCAAATCGTCAACGTATTTTGTCGAATAAGTTTCTCCAAATCGCCAACCACGTTTCTATAAATCTCCAACGTATTTTGCCGAACAGGTCTCTCCAAATCGCCGACCATGTTTCTCCAAATCTCCAACGTATTTCGCCGAACAGGTTTCTCCAAATCACCGACCATGTTTCTCCAAATCTCCAAAATGTTCCGCCGACCACCGAGCAGCACCCGTTTTGTTATGCGCTCTATGGAGAAGACCCATTCTCCGATCTCTCCCTACACGTGTTATGGGCTCCGCGCTCTGCATTATGGGTGATCGGTTGTGGTTTCTTGGTCATGCATGTTTCTCCTACACGTGCACGGGCTCCACGCTCGATGTTATGGACTATGGGATAGCCAAGGCCGAGAGCTCAGTAAAGAACTAACTGCTCAGACGCCACTCATACTACGTTTATCTCTAAGCTATTTCACCAACCGTCGAGCAGCACATGTTCCTCTCTGCGCTCTATGGAGAAGACCCAGTCTCCGATCTCTTCCTACACGTGCTACGGGCTCCGCGCTCTACGTTATGGGTGGTCGGTTGTGGTTCCTTGGTGACGCCTGTTCCTCCTACACATGCACGGGCTTCGTGCTCGACGTTATGGACTATAGGCTAGCTAAGGCTGAAAGGTTCGAGATGGCGACTAGAGGGGGGATGAATAGTCTTTTCTAAAATTAATAGCGTCGGCTAACCGATATAAATGCAGAATTAAAACAAGCGGTCTAGCTAAGACTACACCCCTCTATATATGTTCACTAGCACCTAGCAAAGATACTAATTATGCAACTAAGGTGCCAGGCTAGCTAGAGCTCTCCTAAACAATTCTAGGAGCAAGGTCACACAAACCTATGCCACTAGTACTTTAAGCAACAAGGGAGCTCCTACACATGCTAGTAAGCAAAAGCACAAAGCTAACTAAGCTCACTAGTAATGCTCAATAATAAGGCAACCAATGCCTAATTAGAGAGCGCAAATACTTAGTTACACAAACTAAGCAATGTGATTAACAAGGTTACTAAAACCAAATTAGCCACGCAAGGGAGCTACTTCTATGCTACACAAGCAAGAAGGTAACTAGTAAGCTACACAAGCTAACTAATTACAAGAGCAACAACACAAGCTTAATGTATATGAAAATAATCGCAAGCTTGTGTAACGGGGATGCAAACCAACAGGAAGAACAAGATTGACACGATGATTTTTCTCCCGAGGTTCACGTGTTTGCCAACACGCTAGTCCCCGTTGTGTCGACCGCTCACTTGGTGGTTCGGTGGCTAATTAGCATCACCCGCTAATCCCGCACGTCGGGCGCCGCAAGAACCTACCCCTTGAGTGAGGGTAGCTCAATGACACACTTTACTAGAGTTGCTCTTCGCAGCTCCCGCGGAGCGAGCACAATGCCCCTCACAAGCTCTTCTCTGGAGCGCCGCACAAGCTTCTTGCAGGCTTCCACGGAGACCACCACCAAGCCATCTAGGAGGTGGCAACCTCCAAGAGTAACAAGCACCACTGGCTTGCAACTCGATCACCTAGTGCCACTCGATGCAACCTCACGATGCAACCGCACTAGAATCACTCACTCACACAATCGGATGATCACTATTGAGTATGTGTGAGATGGAGGGCTCCCAAGCACTCACAAGCATGGACACTAAGTCCCCTTTGGTGCTCAGCCCCAGCCATGGCTGAAGGCCACTTCTATTTATAGCCCCAAGGGCTAAACTAGCCGTTACCCCTTCACTGGGCAAAAATCGGGCCAGCCGGACGCTCCGGTCGTGTTGACCGAACGCTAGACCTCAATGACCGGACGCTGGACCTCAGAGTCCGATCGCCCGTAGATGGCCACGTGTCCCGATTCCAACGGTCACTTAACCTAATCGGACGCAGCAGCTTCAACTGACCGGACACAGAATCCTCAGCGTCCGGTCGTTTCCAGTAAGCTCCCTGAGGCGTATTTCTTCGATCGGACACGTCCGGTCCACCTTGACCGGACACAGACCAGCATCCGGTGCAATACCCTTGGTACTGTGCAGACCCATCAGATTGACTGGACGCACCCTGCCAGCGTCCGGTGCTTTCAGACCCAGCGTCCGGTCAGTTGACCGACGCCAGCGTCTTCGTGATCAACTCGTTTTCACTTCTAACTTCTTCACCGTTGCTCCAATGTGTCAACCACAAGAATTTGCATCCGGCGCAAATAGAAAATAGGCATTCTATTTTCCCGAAAGCGTCGAATCCCAATCTCAACCCTACAAACACCACCTCCTTTGTAGATGTGCCAACACCACCAAGTGTACACCACCATGTGTATGTGTGTTAGCATTTTCACAATCATTTCCCAAAGGATGTTAGCCACTCAACTTGCCACGCCACTCGATCCTAGCGATGATGCAAAGTTAGATCACTTGAGTGACACTTGGATGACCGATATGCAAACAAGTTTGCCCCTCTTGATAGTGCGGCCATCTATCCTAAACCCGGTCATAAACTTCTCTACACACCTATGACCGGTGAAATGAAATACCCTAGGTTATACCTTTGCCTTGCGCATTCTATTCCATCTCCTTCAATGTTGATGCAACACATGCACCAACATGATCAACAATGATATGATCCACTTCATATCATCATGTGATCATATTGGTTCATCGATCTTGACTTTACTTGCTCTTCACCGTTGCCATTGTCCATCAGCGCCAAGTCTTGCTCAAGCTCCACCGCCACGCGGTCCATCACTCCAAAGCCTTCGACTTGCCCTTCATGCTTGCAACCGGTCCATCAAGCCAAGTCTTGTCTTGATCTTCTCCACTTTGATCACATGACTCAATGTCATGTCTCATGTGCAATAAGCTCCTTCATCATCACATGTGTGAGCTTTGCAACATCTCCAAGCCATTTTTACCTCCATGGCATATGTTGCTCACACACATGTACATGTGGACTAATCACCTATGTATCTCACATAAACACAATTAGTCCACCTAAGTTGTCACTCAATTACCAAAACCAAACAAGGACCTTTCAAAGGCCAAAGAGTTCAGTAATGAACTAACTGCTCGAACGCTACTTATACTACGTATAATTGCGTTAGGGTTATTACTACAACGATTCTTCAACACAAATACCAGCAAACTGCATAAACATGCACTTTATAACATTTATACACATACATTAATGTTTTCTGTGCTCTTGTGTGATCTAACTACCCTCTCTAGATGTTACAGATAATATTCTTCGCGCAGATCAGCGGCCTTCGCCATCGCCGTCCATCTCACCGAACAGGTCGATGTCGCTAGCCAGCTTTTTCACCGCGTTGTCCACCTCATCCTCTAGCTGCTGATGCTCCATCGCGCCCGTCCCTTTAGCAAATCCAGCCCCTATCGCCTGAAGGTCAACGGCTAGATAGTGGGACCAAACCACCGCAAGGGAGTGAGTAATGGCGGTAACAATGGCGTCGTAGTTAAAGCACTTGAAATTCTCCCACGCCGCCTTGCACCTCTCAATGATGGTGTCCGGACATGGTGGCCTACAATTGGGCTGAGGAGCTACCTCCAGGTCGACGCAGCTGAGCACCGGCTTGATTCTAGCAACTACAGCGTCGAGCTTGTTCCGCTAGGTTCTAGCCTCCTGATCCAGCACTTCGAACTGTGCCTTGACCCTCTAACGATAGTCTACAAGCATTACAAGATTCTATCAAGCAAGGAAACTACTTCAGTAGTAACTCTGACCAGGAAGTGCTCACCGTTCAGCTTCTTGGCCAGTTTGTCTGCTCGCTCTATCTCCTTTGCCTTCTCTCAGAGTTGCTCGATGGCCTGGCGTAGTTGGTCAAGCTCCACATCTTGCTCTACAAGCACAACAGTCATCACCAAAAATATGGCTATTCAACTATACAAAGTACATTCCCCGATACGCCATACCTGCTTTCTGCTCAGATATGTTCCTGAGCTGCTCAGACTTCCGCTCTAGCTGCTCGGAAGCACTTGACAGCTGCTCAGACTTGCCATGTAGCTGCTCGAACATGGTTGCCAACTGCTCGGATAGGACACCCTTTTGGTATTCTAGGTCCTGCATGTTGAACTCTGCAAGGTCTTGCTCGTGCTAGGCCCTCTAGATATTTCTCTCCATAAGGTTCATTGCCTCCTTGAGTTTATCGTTCTCCTCGGTGAGGGGCTCCATCCTCTTTATTAGCTGGTGCCGCTGCTCGGCAGTCCGAGTTATCCCCTACAAAAAACACCAAGATTATGAAGAGCAATCTCCAACGTCAAAGATGAACATCATAGACGCAGTACTGACCTTGATCTGCTTCATCACTCCAGCAAGAGCGAACTCTAGTCTTCTGAGCTCCCTGGTGGTGTCCTCCTCCTCAACAACCACCACCTCGTCGCCATGCTTGCGGAGGATTCGAATAGCTTGGGATCGAGGTTCATTATGCTTGATCTCTTCCACCTCATCCTCCTCCACTATAGCTGGAGGCACCACCTAGGGGCTCAGTGGCCAGAGAGTGTGTCTGACCAAACCTTTCGATGACTCAGGGAGTGTTGTCTGCTGCTCCAATACCATTGGCTTCTCTGCTCCAAACTCTAGCGTGGTGTCAACAACTCTAGCCTTGGCTCTAGAAGACCCGGCGGCTTCCATCATTGCGCCAGGTACCATCACCCACCCATCCGCCGTCAACACCAACATCTTGTCGCTACCAAGTTCACTAGTAGCGGCAGTTGACTCCTCTATAGACCACCGAGCACCCAAGGACTCCGGGATAGGGTCTATCGGCACCTCCTCTGCTTCGGGACTAGCCTTCGGCTGCTCAACAGTCTGGATGGGCGGGGTCGGATCCTCCACATGCCTCACACTACATTAAATCTACTCATCAGTCGCCAAATATGCTAAGCATACGACAGCAGCGTAACACCAAGGCAAGGATACTTATGGTTTGGCCTGTCGGTACAATTTCTTGAATCGGCGCTATCGGCCTGAGCCTCCAGGCATGGCCCTAGGGTCAACTTGCGTGCCTTAGGGTGGAGGTCCCGCAGTCTCCACCGTCGACCTTTTCTCTACTTGTTGCTCTAGGACTTCCTCCGCCTACCGACCTAGGACTCCCCTCACCCACTGCTCGGGGACTCCTTTCACCTGTTGTGTGGGGACTCCCCTTGCCTGTTGCTCGAGGACTCCTTCCCCTCCCTCTAGTTGTCCCTCCTCATGCATCTTGCATGGAGGCACCTCAGTGCTTGGTGGAGGAGCCACTAACACTTCGTCATCATCCGACCACTCGGACACCATGGTGCTCCACGTTCGAGTGGTCTAGTCACCGCCAAGCGAGATGCCGCTCGGTTTGAGGGGAGTGGCACCCGTCGTCTTTCTCTTCTTCTGGCTGGCTCATCTCCTGCTGCCCTCTTCCCCTAGACTTTCTCCGACACCGGGGGTGGACTCTCCATCTGACCAGCGTCCGCGCCTTTAGATTCCGACAAGGCACTAACGGCTACCTCCTTAGGCTATGTTGGTGGCTGAGCATCTACTGCCTGTGGCCAATCGACCCTCGACATGCCCAAGAAGCACACCGCTCTTTCCTATGAATGAATCTTCCCATAAGTGAATCAGTTCACTGCTCAGTAATGCTACAGGATTAAAAGGATTAGGAACAAACAATTAAGATAGTTACCCAAGGGGGCGAATTCATGCAGTTAAAGGTCTCGTCTGCCCCAACACCTAGAACAAGGCCAATGGAGCGAATAGCTCTATGTCCCACTCTACAACTTTGTCTCTCAACAGTGCCTCTGACCTCTCCCGGGTGCCATTGGTGTCCCCCTTAAAGTCTAAGCCCACATAGGCCCTCTCCTTGTAGGGTTGGATGCGGCGCATTATAAAGCTCGCCGCTACCAGTCCACCATTGGTCTTCACGCCCTTTATTAGGCCATGGAGCTCCCTCACTTGCTCCATATCAGCACTGTTTGGCTTCTCTGACCAGCTTTTCTGGCTCTCCAGGATGTGGTCGGCATCGCAGCGGATGGCAGAATGGCTCTGCTTCATGTAGAACCACCTGGCATTCCACCCCTTTAGCGACATGTTCAGCGGCACAGTAAGGTACTCACCCACCATTCCATCACACAGCTAAAGATACACTCCGCCGACCACCTTGGAACCGCTACCGCCCTTCTTCTCAGCCAGAATAGGTGTCTGAAGAGGTTGAAGTGTGGAAGAATCCACAAATACACTTCACAGAAGTGGATAAAGATTGAGATGTGCAAGATGATGTTTGGGTGGAGATTGCACAGACTAAGTGCCTAGAACTCTAATAGATCCCTTAAAAAGGATGAACAGGAAATTCCAATCCTCGTCAGAAATAATCCTCAAAGACCACTACTTCATTAGTGTGAGGCGTTGGGAAGGGCTCACCACTGGCTAGCCGCCATCCAACGGTGATGTGGTTAGGAAGAATGCCCGCCTCCACCAATCTGATGAGCTCCGCTTCCCTCGTGCGTGACGGCACCCACTCTTCGTTATGGCTGGCTCCGGCACCCACCTTATTTGGGCTCGCCTTCTTTGGGTTCACAACTCCCCTCTTCGGTGCCATCTCTCAGATCTGGGTGGGGACTAGCAGTGGAAGCGCACGTGGATGTGAATCTAGAAATGCGAGGGCTAAGGAAGAAGATGAAAATGGCAAAGTGGCAAAAGTGGGAGCGTGGGGTTCGGCGACGTAGTTTTAAAGCACTTCCCCACCTTTTTGTATTCGAGGGTTTTTGGGAACTGCTCCCATGATCGGCGCCTCTCTAAATTCTCTACAATAGCAAGGTGGGCCATTACTTGGACTTCTGTGCAACTATGGCCTGTATCGCCAATTTTTCTCCGCAATTTGTTACGGCTCACCGAATATTCACCGACTTCTCCGCCAACTGAAACGGCTCAGTAATTACTACTGTACAGCCATTACTCTAGTGTTTTCTCTATGATTTGTTTTCTCCAAGATTTCCTCCTATGGCTCAGGAACTACGTCAGAATTACATCTCGGTTCCTCGCCGCATTGGGGATTTTTCTCTAGTTGACTGTTGTTTCTGACCCTGGCACCACATGACCACGTCACCTACTGTCAGGCTCGGGGACTAAGTGGGCACACTTCACCTTGCGGTGAATATGTTTTTTCCTCATTTTGGGGCTACACCTAGGGACTGGCTACCTGCTCGGCTGGTCTTCTACTTTTCTTCTACTTTAGACCTTGGCACCACATGACTACGTCATCTACTGTTAGGCTCGGGGACTAAGTGGGCACACTTCACCTTGCGATGAGTGTGTTTGCTTTAATCTGGAAGACTCTGCACCTCTTGAAGCTGAAGAAGACTATCTCCCTTTCTCGTGGTTGGGCTCTAAGTGGGCACACTTGGTCCACTATGAGGAAATTTTCAATTCTAAACTTGAGCTCCTTACACCCTTATGGCAAGTCGTACTTGGGTTATACTGCTCGGCTATGGTTCATGTTGCTTGGCGATGGTTTATGTTGCTCGACAACTGCTCACAACTACTTGGCAACTCATCATGGTGGTTGAACCATGAGTTTGACTGCTCGGCTTTGTTCGCACCTACTCGAACAAGGTCAAGACGGCGTTGCACAACGGGTAAAACGTGCTCGGGGACTAGCTGTGGGGGGTACGACCCTAGATACCCATGGCAGACCACATAGGCTACTCCCCCAGGGGTGGCCTAGCCCACAAGATGAAGCCTTGTGGGGCACGACTCTGCCCGGTGCCTCTCGTAAGACATCGGGAAGATATCCTAAAGATATTACGAGATCTGTTAGGATACATATAATTTCAAGATTCCTGTAATCTGTTATTACTTTTCGGTTATCTCTTAGATCTAACCGACTTGTAACCCTACCCTTGGGCTATATAAGGCGGGCAGGGACCCCCTCCAAACTCATGCAATATCATATGATAGCCAATACAAACCAACAGAACATAAGAGTAGGGTATTACGTCATACTGACGGCCTAAACCTGTCTAACTCGTGTGTCTCTATTGCCTTCTTGTTCTTGATTACACGCCTCTCTGCTGATCAATCTACCTTCATAGGATACCCCTCGGAGGACTACCGACGATATTCTATCGATAAGCGGTGACGTGCATGGATTTTAAAGCGAAGCAAAAGCTGCGAATTCAATCGACTATGGTTCAATCAGTTCTACTAACCTAAAGCCAACCATACCAACTATCTAGCAGAGCAATCACCATGACCCAAGAGCAACTAGAGAGGGAGATACAAGGATGCCAACTTGGGTTCATCGTTGGAGTGCTGGTTCACGAACAGAGCGCCAACAACGCGTTCTAAGGAGGTTTGGGCAATTTTTATGAAAGCAACATGACATCCAACACAACTTCAACCTACACCATGCTCATGTACTCACTTTGATGCAATCAACAATACCAAAACATGCAACTAGTGTTTAAACATTTTAGCTAGAATTTAAATGTCAAGATACCATTGTCTTACTACTTTTCCATACTTAGGAAAGTTAAGGATTTCAATTGAGGCTAAGTAACCATTAACTCTTTTGTCGCAATTTTTAATAGAGCTAAACCTTGTTAACTTCAACCAACAAATACTTCATGCAATAGTCCATGCCTTATACTAACCCATAGGAGCAAAATATTTAAGCACCATTTAACTATTTTGCTCAATATAATTCACCAAAAATGGTATTTTAACAATAGTTCAAGTGTTTGCCGACTTAACGAAAAGAGCTTATCTTAATGTCAAATTTGATTTTTGAGCTCCCAAAACACTAGTTAACAACATCTATTTTCCAAAAGTTAAAGTTGCATTTCCATCTACTAAACTTGTGCTTCAATTTTTATTTAAGTACTAAATACAAGTTATGTTTGATCCTTGTTCCTAGAAATTGTTTTTTGCCTCATGTGCGTTATAAATTTTTAAAACCTAGAAACTTGTTAGGCTAATCCTTCTCGGACCTAAATCTTAGTGCTAAGCAAGCTCGTAACACCAGGGGTGTTACAATCTTGCCCCTTAAAAGAATCTCATCCCGAGATTCGAAACAAGAATCAGAAAGGGAAAATATGATTACACTTCACAGATCTAAAATTACACGGAAGATTACACGACGCCGAACACTAAACCACACCGGAATTTAGAGATACATGGTTAAGAGCAACCTAATACAACCAATGCTTAATCTAGAAGTCGAGATAGATGCGGACAATGGAGAAACCACAAGAAAATGGTTATCCAAAACATGGCGTATGTCCAATAGATCTAGAAACAAGAGACTGAGAACTCAAACATCACGAACCCTAAGACCAAACTAACCAAAGGTAGACTTGAACTTCTTCGACATAAACTAGATCCCTTCTTCTTCTCAGATTATACAATCACCTCTGACTGACGAACCTAGTTCCACGAATGACAACTGGATCTCGTAGCTCTGCTTCAGATGTGAGGGGGATGAGGACAAAAGAGAGGCGCACAAGGTGGCATCTTATAGTTTGGTGGATGGAGGTGGGGTGTAGTGTTGGCCATGGTGCGCTCCCAGCGCGAGCTTGAGTGGGGGTAGGAAAAATGAGAGGAGAGGGTTCACTTGATGAGGGAGGCGTGTGGGTGGCCGTGTCCCCAAAAGAGGAAAACAAGAGGGGGTCTGGTATGGGGGTGAGGGCGAGGATCAAGAGCCGATAGGATGCCGAGAAAAGGGGAAGCGCATAGTGCACGAGTATAGTGGAAGCAGCATAATGCCATGGTTTTGTGAGGACATGGTGCTAGTGGTCCCTGACACTAACGACGTCCATAGGGAATGTGGCAATAGTGACCTGGCGTGCGTAGTGCAGATGAGCTGGACATAGTGCTCAGGACATGACATCCACTCAGGCTTTTCTAATCACTCCTGACTTTCCAAGGACTAACTTTTTCTTGTTGCTTTTCTTTTCCTTCCCTTCCTTGTCCATAATATGCGCCAACCTTTGTATGAACTAAGATCGCGATATGCATTCTTCCTCCAAAAACACATTCTCTTGTTTTCTTTGAGGGGACACTACTTCATCAACCCGTTGTGGATTTTCCGTTTGAACACCCAAATATTTCCAAGAAGAATATTTTGTATCAAAAGCGGTACGGCGGTGTAACTTGGTAAAGGTACTTGGTCAACAACGTTGATACCAGCGCGTGCCGAGCAGCGTCACCATGTGGTAGCTGTTCCATAGGGCCCTCGGTTTCATCACGGCACCATAAGCTATTAACCAGGCAACTATTACCAACTTACACGCAATGAAGGCGGTGGGGTCGTAGACCACAGAATCAGAGGAGTATTGCAAGGAAAGATTTAGACAACAAAGGTTCATTTCACAACAAGGGACAAAGAATTCAAATCCCACAACGGATTTGATTTAAAGAGATTCAAGTATTCTGCTGGGACATCCACAATTAGTTGATATAGTGTCCTACGTTATCCCATCATGGCCGATCTGCTGGCATCTAAATGGTGGCTCTCTTGTAACCCACTTATCGTCGCCCTTGAAAACCCTAAGCACGTCTAATGAGACCTAAGGGTAGATAGACGTAATAAACACAGCAAAATAAATGAAATGCACATTCTAGACATCCATATGTAGGTACAACATATAGGCACTCACTCTCCCACTTGACACATCTTCACCTTCCTTACGACCAGACGATCTCAACAACTATGAACAAAATACAACAGAAAGATTACAATACTATAGGACAGCAACAAAATACACCACTAACTATGAGTATATCTTCCCAAGGCAACTAATCTATTTTGTCGAACCACACATCTTCATTCCTAGGCCCAGCGGATTCTTCTATCGCACTGGCTATGGATCTGCCTCCTCTTTTGGCAGTGGCTGAGTGACGGAAAACAAGGGTTCTACTTTTGACACTTCCGAGGGTGAGGGTGCTGGTGGTACTGCAACACAGGTTCTCCTTCTTTTTGGTTGGTGGATAGGGATTTCCTCCAAGATCAAGGGATCCTGCCTTTCAGCGGCCAGCGTCCTACGCTTGGCCCTGGTGACAAGGTAGGCCTCTCCCAATTGATGGGCATGCTGATCTTTAGCCTCCTTTAGGGCTTCCGACATGGCAGTCTCCTAACTCACTATGGCTACCACACTAGCATGTGGTTCAACAAGCTACCCCTAGAGCATTGAAAGGTCCTTGTTTGGTTTTGGTAATTGAGTGACAACCTTAGGTGGAATAATATGTTTAAATGAGATACACATGTGATTAGTTCACAGGTATATGTGTGTGAGCAACATATGCCATGATGGTGATGATGGCTCAAAGATGTTGCAAAGCTCACAAATGTGATGATGAAAGAGCTTATTGCACATGAGACATTACATGGAGTCATTTGATCAAGGTCGAGAAGATCAAGACATGACTTGGCTTGATGGACCGGTTGCAAGCGTGAAGGGCAAGTCAGAGGCTTTAGAGTGATGGATCGCGTGGCGGTGAAGCTTGAGCAAGACTTGGCACCGATGGATGAAGGCAACGGTGAAAAGCAAGTGAAGTCAAGATCGATGAACCAATACAGTCATGTGATGATATGAAGTGGATCATATCATTTGGTGATTGGTTGGTGCATGTGTTGCATCAATAATGGAGGAGATGGAATGGAATGCACAAGGCAAAGGTATAACCTAAGGCATTTCATTTCACCGATCATAGGTGTGTAGAGAAGTTTATGACCGGGTTTAGAATAGATAGCCGTACTATCAAGAGGGGCAAACTTGTTTGCATATCGGTCATCTAATGCCACTCGAGTTATCTAACTTTGCATCATTGCTAGGATCGAGTGGCACGACAAGTTGAGTGGTTAACTCCTTTGGAAAATGTTTGTGAAAAGCTAACACACATACACATGGTGATGTACACTTGTTGGTGTTGGCACATTTGCAAAGGAGAAGAAGTTGGAGTTGACGAGAATCAACTTGGTGAAAAAATGAAGCCAAGAAGGTATCACTGTGAGTGACTGGACGCTGGCCTCGACTGGACCGGCGCATCCGGTATGTGGCAGCAGAGAGTGCATAGGTGTCGATCTTCGACCGGACGCTGGGCAAAGAAGTGACTTGACACGTGGGAGCAGCGTTCGGCCAGTGCTGACGTACACTGACGTGGTGGCGTGAGGAACAACAGTGACACATGGTAGTCGAAGAATGGCTGGACTAGGGTTCTACGTCCGATCATGACTGACCTAACGCGTCTGGTCACAAACAGAGGCTTGAGGAGCTCTCTGAAAACAACCGGACTCTGGCTAGTCTGCGTTCGCTCGTGCAGGAGCGAACATGTACGGTCGCAAAATAGAGGCTCGGGGAGTTCTCTAGAAATGACCTGACTCTGGCTGGTCTGCGTCCGGTCATGCAGGAGCGGACTCGTCCAATCACAAAACAAAGGCTCGGGGAGCTCTCCAGAAATGATAGAACTTAGGCGTAGCAGCGTCCAGTCATCCTCGTGGTGTGCGTCCGGTCACAACTTAACCGTTGAGATCGAGTGGCTCCGGTTGAACACAGAGTGACACATGGATGGTGTAGGGCAACCAGACAATGGCAGGGTGCGTCCGGTCGATCTGACCGGCGCTTCCAGTCATCCTGAAAAACGCCCAGTGAAGGGGTAAAGACTATTTTAGCCCATGGGGCTATAAATAGAAGTGGTGGTCTGCCTTTGGTCGGCAGCTTAGTAGAGCTGAGCACACTAGAGCCTTGGTGGCTTATGTGGTAGTGCTTGGGAGCCCTCTAACTCACTTGAGCTTGATAGTGTTCATCTAATCGAGTGAGTGAGCGATTCTAGTGCGATTGCATCGTAAGGTTGCATCGAGTGGCATTAGGTGATTGAGTTGCAAGTCGGTGGTGCTTGTTACTCTTGGAGGTTGCCACCTCTTAGATGGGTTTGTGGCGGTCTCTGTTGAAGCCCGCAAGAAGCTTGTGCGATGCTCCAGAGAAGAGCTTTGTGCAGGACATTGTGCTCGCCCTACGGGAGCCATGAAGAGCAACTCTAGTTGAATGTGTCATTGAGCAACCCTCACTTTTGGTGTAGGTTCCTGCGATGCCCGACGTGCGGGCTTGGTGGGTGATGCCAATTAGCCACCGAACCACCAAGTGAGCGGTCGACACAATGGGAACGTATCATGTTGGTAAACATGTGAACCTCGGGAGAAAAATCACCATGTCAACATTGTTCTTTCCATTGGTTTGCAATCCTCTTACACAAGCTTGTGATTACTTTCATATACATTGTGCTTGTGTAGTTGCTCTTGTAATTAGTTTGCTTGTGTAGCTCACTAGTTACCTTCTTGCTTTGTGTAGCATAGAAGTAGCTCCCTTGTGTGGCTAATTTGGTTTGTGTAACCTTGTTAGTCATATTGCTTAGTTTGTGTAGCTAAGTATTTGAGCTCTCTAATTTGGCATTGGTTGCCTTGTTATTGAGCATTGCTAGTGAGCTTAGGTAACTTTGTGCTTTTGCTTACTAGCATGTGTAGGAGCTCCCTTGTTGCTTAAAATACTAGTGGCATAGGTTTGTATGACCTTTCTCCTAGAATTGGATAGGTGAGCTCTAGCTAGCCCGGCACCTTTGTTGCCTAATTAGGATCTTTATAAGGTGCTTGTGAACTTTGATAGATGGATGTAGTCTTGGCTAGACCAATTGTTTTAATTCCACATTTGTTTTGGTTAGCCGATGCGATTAAAGTTTTAGAAAGGACTATTCACCCCCCTCTAATCCACCATCTAGACCCTACAAGTGGTATTAGAGCTAGGTCTCTCATTTGTGGTCTTCACCGACCCAAGAGGATGGCGTCTAGTGGGCTAGATGTTTGTGAGACACGCATTTTTTATGACACAAACTTTACACATTGGAAAAATCACATGCTTGATCATTTTCATGTAGGACATAAGTTTTAGTGGATTGTCACTAGTGGTCTCACTCATGTCTTGGACCATAGAAATCTCACCAAAGCTCAAAGAGTTCTCTATGAACTTGATGCACATGCTTGTTGTTTTCTAATGGATGCATTGAGTTTTGATTTGATGAAACAAGTAAACTACATGAGAACCGCTCATGAGATATGGGAGTCCATCAAGCGCACCTTCGGTGATTCCTTCACATGGGATGATGGAAAGTTCAAGGAGGATGAACCCAAGAAAGTGGCACATGAGGATGTTGAGCATGACCACAACTTGAGGATGTTGTTTTCTAATGATCGATCCACTACAAGTTCACTTGACAAGATTGATGATGCCACAAGTGATGTAAATGATGATGCTACCCCATGCACACTTGATGGTTATGATGATGGATCATGCCCGGATGACATTGCTACTACAAGCTCTCCTTCATCACCACATTGCTTCATGTCACAAGGTGACACCAAGGTATCAAATGCTAATGTGGTTGATCATGTTGATTCATATGATGAGCTTGTTAGTAGACTTGCTAGCATGATCATGTCTTTAGAAAATGAGAAAGCTAAAACATTGAAATTGGAAAATGAAAACTCATTTCTAAAGAACTCTTGTGAAGAACATAAGAAATTACTTGATGTTCTTAAATCTTCACATTGTGAGCTAAAATTGAATCATGAGACACTACTTGCATCTCATAAAGAATTATTAGAACAACATGCTTCTCTCATTAAAGTGCTTACAAAGAAACTTAAAAATAATGAGAGCTCATCACATGAGTCAAATGATCAATTGCAACATGTGACTAACTCTTATGATTTAGGGAAAAAGCATGTATCCACCTATTGTGATGATTTATTAGATGCCATGCTCTTCACAAATAGATGCTTGTTCTACCTCTATGTCTTGTGAGACTAACCTTTTGAAGGAGAACAATGAGCTCAAAAATGAAGTGAAGAATTTGAGCAACAAGCTAGAGAGGTGCTACAACTTAAAAGTCACCTTTGAGCACATATTGAAGACTCAAAGAAACTATGATGACAAGTGTGGCCTTGGCTTAAAAAAGAAGATGACAAAGGGCGAAAGAAAGAGAGAAAGAAAGATGAAGAAGCTACAACAAAGAAAGCTCTCTCATACCATGTGCTACCAGTGTCATGAAGTGGGACATCTTGCAAATGGTTGCCCAAACATTGAGAAGCTCAAGAAGATGAAGGAAGAAGAGAGGCTAAAGCATGTGAAGTGCTTCAAGTGCCACACTTGGGGTCATCTTACCTCAATGTGCCCAACCAAGCAACTGATGAAGCAACTAGAAGAGCATCAACCAAAGCCACAAGTTGAGCAAGAGAAGACACCCCAAGAGCAAGTCAAGATCTATCATGAAGATGGTGGTGACTTGATGACAAAGAAGAAGAAAACAAGAAGGGGTGGAAAGGCAAGGTATCCAATGCAAACTCAAGATGCTAAGATGATGAGCAAGAATAAAGATGAGAAGAAAGAAGATGCTCACATCAAGTGCTTCAAGTGTTGAAATATGAGACACTTTGCCTCTAAGTGTCCTATCAAGCTTGATAAGAAGGCTCAAGCAATCCATGAGAGGCAAGACAATGGGAAGCACCACATGAGCAAGGAAAAGAAGGCTCAATCAAAGAGAAAGTGTTACTCATGTCGGGAAAGGAGACACATGGCACATTCATGTCCTCTAGGTAACACTCCTAAGCCTATTTCAATTAACAATGATTCTATACTTAGGAAGGATGGTAATGGTACCTCTATGGTTGCTATTGCAAAACATCCTGCTATTCATACTAAGGCTTTGACTAAGTATGTTGCTCCTAACTTGAGAGGACACAAACTAGTTTGGGTACCATCAAAAAGTGGATGATTAATTGTAGATACCATCGATATTGGAGGCTTGATTCAATGGGTTTCTCCTTGTTTATCATGTGTTGAATCAAGTTATGAAGCCTAGTGCACATCCAAACTCAATGCCATGAGTAAAGTCCAAATGTGCTACATCATACAAGTGCTATAATTCAAATTGTTGATGATTTGTTGGATTATTTGATGGCTTGCAAAATTATTTGAGTTGAATCTTGCTAGTTGGATGATCATGAGCTAACCAAGGTATATCTCTTGTTGATCATTTCATTTGGGTGCATATGAGTTGATTGAAATGGATAAATATACAATGTTGCTTGCTATAAGATAATTGAATGGATAATTGCTTAGTAATCAATTTTGGATTGATTTGTGTTGGATAAATTTATGAGATGAATTTTAGTGAGTGAATTGAATGGATTTATGTCTTGTGAAAGTATTCTAACAAGTTGGTTTCAAGTTTGATTCATATTTGATGAAGTTTAGCTCAATAGTTGAAATATGTCCTATAATTGAGAATCTGAGCTAGCTGTGATCTTAGCCATATATGAGTGATCAAAACTTATTGGATTGACATAAAAATTGGTGTACATGCTCTAGACTTATGGTATAAGATGTTGTACAAATTTCATGAGAATGGGATAAGAGATGCTTTAGTTTTGGAGTGGATCTTGTTAGTTATAGTGCATCAGTTTTCAGCATGTAGCAGTGTAGAAAAATTGAAATCTGGTAGTAATCTAGAAGTCAAATGAAGCTCAATTTTTTACAGATGCTATATAACTTAGTGAAGCACATCTGCACCAAATTTCGTGGTATTTGGATCTATACTTTGGGAGATATGGATTTTTCTTTGAAGAGTACAGAATCTGCCAGAAAAGTGGAAATTATTGGATCTATTTTGAGTCACTTTAATTGAAAGGTCCTCAAGTTGAAAACATGTTTTTATAAGTGATTGAGGCACCTAAGTTTGGTTTTGAGATGATCTAGAAGTATAACAAGCAAAGAGTACAAGACAATTTGATTGTGGAGTATACTTTGCACACATTTGGTACTCAAATTGGAAGATCAAGATCAAATTCAAGATGAAGATGAAGTTTAAGTTATAATGACTATTGGAAATCATTTGGTAGAAAGAATATAAGACTTAAATAAGTAGAAAGAAAAGGACTTAAAGAAGGAATCAAGGTTACTCATCAAGTTAAGTCCATCACTTGGATCAATCAATCAAGTTATTTCAAGTAAGTGTAAAGAATGGTTCTTAGAGAGAGGTCACTTCTCCCTAGTGTAGGGGCTTGCTGCCTATGTGTAGGTAAACCAAGTATGGTACTTGGAAGACTAACATGAAAGTGGTGATCCGAGGGACATTTGAGATGCTTAGTTGAAGCATCAAAAGGGTTGATCAAGAAAAGCAAACAACACCCAAAAGAGAACTAGTCATGGCAATTTAAGTGGTACTCCAAATAGTTCTCTCATGCAAGCATTGATCAAAAGATGAAGCAAGCTAACCACAATAAGATAGTGCATTTGATCATAAGTGGTATTCATTTCATATGGGTGAATAATGAAATTCAAAATGATATCTATTGGTCTTCACCAAGCTTATAATTGGACTTCACATTGCTATTGGAGTAATGAATTGGAATCTATGTGACTATCCTCTACTCCAACATAGCAAAGATATCATTGTAATGTGCATGATCATTTCATCCCTTACTAGTATGCGATTAGTGTATATAGTACATGTTTCATAGGATCATGAATAACAAATTAAATGTTTAAATTCATAGGCTACCACTATTGCTTGAAACGATTAGTTGATCTAGTGGTTAGTGTATGAATTTGTTCATAAGCTAATAAACCCAAGTACTTGATTTAATTTAGATTTCCAACAAGTGACAAGTACAACATTGGCAAGATAACCCTTGTAAGAGGTGTGAAAAAGCTTGTCATTGGTTTAAACCAGACTTGGAAGCTTAGGCAAATCAATTTAGTTCAAGTCAACTTAGAAGCTCATGATAAATAACAAGAGTATAAGCATAAAACAACAATGCAAATAGATATCTAGTTTATTTGTTTCAAGTGGTATCTAGACTCATGTATTTCATCAAGAATTCATAAGTAATGTCTAGATCAACTCACAAGTGATATCCTATAAGTGGTACTCATGGAGATAACAAAGGTTCAAGAAATGGTTTTTATTGATAAATCCAACAAGTGGTTCCATACTAAAAAATTCTTTCAAGTGGTATCACATCTACACGTGGTATCAATCATGCAAAACGATGGTTCCACAAGTGATCCTCAACTTTAAGTGATAACCAAATGAAGAATGCATCCCTCACCTACAAGAGCTCAAGTTTATCAAATGGATGACCCATGCTATCACATAGGGGGAGGTGTCCCATAAATTGGTATCAAGGTCAAAGATCCTATGTGTGGTATCTCAAGAAGCTATACAAGTGGTGTCATTCCAACAATCAAGTGATGTCCATAAAAAATGCAAGATTCAAGCCTCAACCATCTACCCCAAATACAAATCTTTGTATCAATGAGAAGCACACCTTTTATAGAAATTAATGACAAAGGGGGAGATATTGTACAAAGATATGAAAGCTTTGCTTTGGGAGAGATTAGATTGTGAAAGCTTTGGGGGATAGATTGAGAAGATAGGAAAGCTTTGGGAGAAATTGAGACAAAGAAGTAGAAGTTGGGCATGGACATGGACAAAGAGGGAGCAATATTGAAGGATGTGAAAGGATCAAAATTCTTGGACAACAGAAGCACACAAGTAGGTGGAGCAAGCTCATAAACTTTGATTGATTGCATTTGATATGTGCATATTCATGTGCTTGCTTGCATTAGCTTTTAAATTCAATATGCATGCTTGTGTGGTGTATGCTAGTTGTAGAATTTGAATGATGATTTGATAAGTAGCATACATAGAATGGTAGCTAGACTCATATTTTTACACATGGTACTAGAATCTTGCTTATAATGTTGATCTCATGGGGTTTCTAGTGTTTTTGTTGTCTAGCTACTCATGATGCTAAGGATGGTGTTAAAAGTGCAACTCTGATTGGTATCATGCTTCAAAGGTTATTCTATACACCTTAGCATCACTTAGTAGTGATAACACTCCCACAAATTCCATATTTATGCATGTGTGCAAACTTGAAACCAAATCATTTGAGCACACATGTAGGGGGAGCTATCACTACCAAGTCAGGTTTTATGATGCTTATCCAAATCTTAACATAGAGCTTAAATGTTGGATAAGTGGCATAAAATCCAAATCAAGTTGGCAATTTACACTTATGTGAAGTGCTAGCTTGAAATGAGCTTAATTTCTATATCTTTGTAGCGTTGTCATCAATTACCAAAAAGGGAGAGATTAAAAGGTCCTTGTTTGGTTTTGGTAATTGAGTGACAACCTTAGGTGGACTAATGTGTTTAAGTGAGATACATAGGTGATTAGTCCACAAGTACATGTGTGTGAGCAACATATGCCATGACGGTGATGATGGCTCAAAGATGTTGCAAAGCTCACACATGTGATGATGAAGGAGCTTATTGCACATGAGACATGACATGGAGTCATTTGATCAAGGTCGAGAAGATCAAGACATGACTTGGCTTGATGGACTGGTTGCAAGCGTGAAGGGCAAGTTGGAGGCTTTAGAGTGATGGATCACGTGGCGGTGAAGCTTGAGCAAGACTTGGCACCGATGGACAAAGGCAACGGTGAAAAGCAAGTGAAGTCAAGATCGATGAACCAATATAGTCACGTGATGATATGAAGTGGATCATATCATTTGGTGATTGGTTGGTGCATGTGTTGCTTCAATAATGGAGGAGATGGAATGGAATGCACAAGGCAAAGGTATAACCTAGGGCATTTCATTTCACCGATCATAGGTGTGTAGAGAAGTTTATGACCGGGTTTAGGATAGATGGCCATACTATTAAGAGGGGAAACTTGTTTGCATATTGGTCATCTAGTGTCACTCGAGTTATCTAACTTTACATCATTGCTAGGATCGAGTGGCACGACAAGTTGAGTGGTTAACTCCTTTGGAAAATGTTTGTGAAAAGCTAACACACATACACATGGTGATGTACACTTGGTGGTGTTGGCACATTTGCAAAGGAGAAGAAGTTGGAGTTGACGAGGATCAACTCAGTGAAGAAACAGAGGCAAGAAGGTGTCACTGTGAGTGACCGGATGCTGGCCTCGACTGGACCGACGTGTTTGGTCAGTGGCAGCAGAGAGTGCGCAGGCATCGGTCTTCGATCAAACACTAGGTGAAGAAGTGACCTGACGTGCAGGAGCAGCGTTCGGTCAGTGCTGACATATGTTGATGTGGTGGCGTGAGGAATAGCAGTGATGCATGGTAGTCAGAGAACGATCAAACTCGGGTTCTATGTCCGATCGTGACTGACCTGATGTGTCTGGTCACAAAATAGAGGCTCGGGGAGCTCTTTGGAAACGACCAGACTCTAGCTAGTCTACATCCGGTCATGCAGGAGTGGACGCGTCCGGTCACAAAATAGAGGCTCTAGGAGCTCTCTAGAAATGACCGGACTCTGGCTGGTCTGCGTCCGGTCATGTAGGAGCAGACGTGTCTGATCATAAAATAGAGGCTCAAGGAGCTCTCTAGAAATGACCGCACTTAGGCGTAGCAACGTCTAGTCATCCTCACGGTGTGTGTCTAGTCACAACTTAACCGTTGAGATCGAGCGACTCCCGTTGAACGTAGGGCGACACGTGGACTGCGTAGCATGATCGGACACTGGTAGGGTATGTCCAGTCGATCTGACCGGCGCATCCGGTCATCCCGAAAAATGCCCAGTGAAGGGATAACGACTATTTTAGTTCATGGGGCTATAAATAGAAGTGGTGGTCAGCCTTTGGCCAGTAGCTTAGTAGAGCTAAGCACACTAGAGCCTTGGTGGCTTATGTGGTAGTGCTTGGGAGCCCTCTAACTCACTTGAGCTTGATAGTGTTCATCCGATCGAGTGAGTGAGCGATTCTAGTTCGATTACATCATGAGGTTGCATCAAGTGGCACTAGGTGATTGATGAAAGCTCTAGTTTGGTTTTGATTAATTGATGAAACCCTAAGTGCTAACCTAGTTTATCAAAGTGATTATGAGATAGGTAGCACTACTCCAAGTGATGAAGCAATGACAAAGATCATGACAATGGTGATGGCATGGTGATGATCAAATGCTTAAACTTAGAAAAGAAGAAAGAGAAAAACAAAAGCCTCAAGGCAAAGGTAAAATTGTAGGAGCCATTTTGTTTCGGTGATCAAGACACTTAGCGAGTGTGATCACATTTAGGATAGATAGCCGTACTATTAAGAGGAGTGAAACTCGTATCAAAATGCAGTTATCAAAGTGCCACTAGATGCTCTAATTCATTGCATATGCATTTAGAATCTAGTGGAGTACTAACACCCTTGAAAATGTTTGTGAAAATATGCTAACACATGTGCACAAGTTGATACACTTGGTGGTTAGCACATTTGAGCAAGGGTGAAGAAGATAGAGGAGAAAGGAACTCAGTCTCACTATTTTCACTATGACCGGACGCTAGGTCTGAATTGACCGGACGCAGTAAGTCCGAGTCCAGTCAAACTGATGGGTCAGCACAGTATCCAAGGTTTTGCACCGGACGCTGAGGTGTGTCTGGTCGAGGTGGACCGGATGCGTCCGATCAAAGAAAACCTAGTTTGGAACCTTACTATAAATGACCGGACGCTAGGGGTCTAGCGTCCGGTCACTTATGCCGGAGCGTCCGGTCGCTACTTAGCCATTGCGATCGGGTGGTTCCTGTTGAATGGACAATGACACGTGGCTTACATCGGTTGACCGGACGCTGGGTCTAGAGTCCGGTCAGTCTGACCGGAGCGTCCGGTCAGCCTGCATTATACCCAGTGAAGGGGTATAACGGCTCTATTTGATGGGGGCTTCTATTTAAAGCCCCATGGCCAGCTCAAGCTCCAACTCTTGCACATTTTCATTAACATAGCAACCTTGTGAGCTTAGCCAAAGCCCTCTCACTCATCTCCATCATTGATCCATCATCTTTGTGAGATTGGGAGAGAATCCAAGTGCATTGCTTGAGTGATTGCATCTAGTGGCACTTGGTATTCATGTTGCGCTGTGGATTTCGCTTGTTACTCTTGGTGGTTGCCACCACCTAGACGGCTCGGTGCAGCGGTGGAGGATCGGCATGAGTTGGTGATTGTTCGTGGCCGTCTCCAGTCATTGTGAGGGGAGTTGTACCTTCCTCGGCGAAGTGCCGAAAGGTAACTCTAGTAAGTTGCTCGTGTCATTGAGTTACCTCACTTGTGGGTCGGTTCTTGCGGTGTCCTATCATGTGGACGAGGTTTGTGAAACACCTCTTAGCCGTCGAACCACCAAGTGTTGGTCGACACAATGGGGATGTAGCGTGTTGGCAAGCACGTGAACCTCGGGAGAAAATCGATTGTCTCTTGTCTTTGGCATTCTCCTGGTGATTGGCTATATATTCATCTTGTGATTGGTTCATCCCCTACACGGCGGTATAATCACCCTACTCACTTATTTACATTCTTGCAAACTAGTTGATACAAGCTCTTTAGTGTAATTAGAATTGAGAGCTTGCTTTATTATTTACATTCATCTAGTTGAGCTCTTTAGAGTAGCAAGTTTGCATGCCTAAGTAATCACTGCAACTAGAATTGTTGGATAGGTGGCTTGCAACCCTTGTAGAGCTAGAGCAAGTTTGCATTACGCTTTTGTCATACTAATCAAATTGCTCTAGCTGATTTGTAGATTTTTAAATAGGCTATTCACCCCCCTCTAGCCATATTAGGACCTTTCAATTGAGTTGTAAGCCGGTGGTGCTTGTCACTCTTGGAGGTTGCCACCTCCTAGACGGCTTAGTGGTGGTCTCCGTCAAAGCCCACAAGAAGCTTGTGCGGTGCTTCGGAGAAGAGCTTTGTGAGGGGCATTGTGCTTGCCCCGTGGGAGCCATGAAGAGCAACTCTAGTTGAGCATGTCATTGAGCTACCCTCACTTTTAGGGTAGGTTCTTGTGGTGCCCGACGTGCGGGCTTAGCGAGTGATGCCAATTAGCCACCGAACCACCAAGTGAGCGATCGACACAATGGGGACGTATCATGTTGGTAAGCATGTGAACCTCGGGAGAAAAATCACCGTGTCAACATTGTTCTTCCCATTGGTTTGCAATCCCCTTACACAAGTGATTACTTTCATATACATTGTGCTTGTGTAGTTGCTCTTGTAATTAGTTTGCTTGTGTAGCTCACTAGTTACCTTTTTGCTTTGTGTAGCATAGAAGTAGCTCCCTTGCGTGGCT
Organism: Miscanthus floridulus; assembly: GCF_019320115.1. Lineage (NCBI taxonomy): Eukaryota > Viridiplantae > Streptophyta > Magnoliopsida > Poales > Poaceae > Miscanthus > Miscanthus floridulus. The sequence continues at coordinate 83,119,119 of NC_089596.1, read as the reverse complement.
AATTTGGTTTGTGTAACCTTGTTAGTCATATTACTTAGTTTGTATAGCTAAGTATTTGCGCTCTCTAATTTGGCATTGGTTACCTTGTTATTGAGCATTGCTAGTGAGCTTAGATAGCTTTGTGCTTTTGCTTACTAGCATGTGTAGGAGCTCTCTCGTTGCTTAAAATATTAGTGGCATAGGTTTGTTTTAATTTCGCATTTGTTTCGGTTAGCCGGCGTGATTAAAGTTTTAGAAAGGACTATTCACCCCCCTCTAGTTCACCATCTAGACCCTACCAGCATCCTAGAAAAGATCTCGGCTTCCTCGGCTCACCAGAGGCACTTCCTCAACTCCGAGGCTTATCGGTCATACTGCTCATCCAGAGCAAGCAGGTACGTGGTCAAGTGCACCATGGTTGAATTGTCTCCTTGCGCATCCCGCCCCTGTAAAGCCTCCATATGAGCTCTCTATGCCCGTCGATTCTTTTCCAAAGGTGGAAAGAATCTCATAGGGGTATGAGCAACATGATCTTCATTGATCTGGCAAAGATACCGCAAAGCTTTGCTAGCCACAACTTGGTAGGTGTCGACAAAGCAAAACCTGGTTGCGGTCACATTCTTGGCCTCAATGACGTCAGGGAACTCCTCACTCTTCCCAGTGTAGATGATAACTTCACATCGCTCAGTGACATGCTTTGCATACTCATAGCCCTCATACCCAAGATGATCTTTAACTATGAGCTTTTGTAGAGTGGCATATAGGATTTTGGGAAAACCCTCAGTGTTCAGGCAGTAACTGCTAACCCAAGCTCTTGCCATTCCTAGTGGGTGGTTGCAAGGAAGGATTGAGCGAAAAGCTTGCTCAAAAGGAAGGGCTAGGTGAGCTAGAGTGCACTGAGTGGTGGTACCAATGGCTAGGCCAGGCCCTGCTTATAATGGTAGAGCGGTTAGTGGTCCAAGCGTGGGGCCACTACACATGAATCGACCGACTTTTTCATGCATTCAAGGCGAGCAATGTTTAAGGCCATTAATGACTAATACGGCTATAGGACAAGGGTCCAACAAGGATGTAGAAAAGAGTATGGGGAGATGTGGGCCATGGCCGGCGTGAACCACAGGCGAATGCAAAGCACAAAGCCATAGTGCCATAGCAACTCCTTATTTGACATGGGCATTTTGATCAAATTATGTGGGGACACCGGTAAATAAGATCTAGAGGCCTAAGTCAAAAGCATATGCTCATGAAGCAAACTCACATCATGCGTGATAAAACTCCTCTCTTACTCCTGTAGAGAAATCACCCTGCTGGTGAGCTACCTCATGATGAGGTTCATCCTGGAGATAAAAAAACCTAGCAATGCGTGCGTACTATGAAGCTAGGAAAATGGAACAACAATGGATCTATCATTTTGGAAAATAACGAAGATCATTATTAAGATGTTTAAAGTCAGAAATATGTGTTAACACTTGTTTGCCTCTATAATTGCTAAATGAGTCTCTTTATGAGAACACGGATCCAAAACAAAGTCCATGGCAAGAGTGCTTGAAGCTCTCATATCGGGTCAAATGAAACATGCAGTTGAGGCTTGTAACACCAGGGGTGTCCTAAGGTAGAACTGCCTAATCTAATGTCTCCCGGGAGTACTTGTTTTCAATTAGACACTAAGTACCCAAGAGAGGGCACTAAACTACGTAGTTCCATTGAGCACACCCCAAGGGAGAACTCAAAAATCCATATTTTTCCATCAGGATCATAAATGAGAGAATAAAGCTTACAACATTCTTAAGTCATTTCTTACATCACTTTATTACAGTAATAGAATATTACCTCAATTTATTATAACAGCGGAATATAACAATGTTATCAGAGTTACAGAGGAAGCAAGATTAATTTAATGACATGGTGGAGTATTAACATAGCGGACATTTATATACAAGAGATGCTAGCAGATTTTACATCTTTTCTTATAAAAATCTTTCATGAGGGTTATAAATAAACACTACGGTCGTAGAGCAAAAGGAATCCTCGCTGAGCCCACCAAAAGGTTTCCCCACACAAGAGTCAGCTCTAAGTATCCTTCGACCACCTATAACAGGGGAATAAAACCCTAGGTACTCGATTGTACTCAGAAAGACTTACCCGACAGGAGAAAAATAAAAGACTCCAAGGATATGCAAGACTTATTTGGCTTGTGGGTTATTGTATCTATGGAAGCATTACTAAACATGCATCCTTATATTCAATTTTATTAGTAGTCATCATTAGTTCATTAATTAACCATTATATGTAAGCACCTATGCTACTTTCAAGCAGGTGGTAAGCAATCAGAATCATTTTATCACCTTTCAAGTTTTAGTTCTTACTATGGTGCTAGACCATAGCCAAGTCGTACCGCATCACACGGCGATTCGTGAATCGATGTATCCTAGCTAGGTACCCCAAAACACACGCCCGCTTGTACCCTAGGCACAAGCAAGACCAACTCACCACTCTCCTATCAAGGGGTCCAGGTCCCCATCCAAACTTGGACTCCAAGCCCCCACTCCTGAGTCCTAGACTCAGTGTGATGCTTAGACCTCCACCATCCTCGTCTCCAATCGGTCGGTCTAGAAAGAGCTAGAACCCATGATAAGAGAGCAATGAGCCTTCCAGCTCCCATAAGCAAGTATGTGCTCAGGATAATAAGTCTATGACCTGACTACCATCCACAGCAACGAACGGTCCTCAATCGACACAGGCGGAACAAGTGCAATCCGAGCCTCGCTGGAATGCCTAACCAAGTCTAGATCCAAAGTACCATTCCGCCCAGTCTCTAATTATCATTCATATATATTCCATGTGATAGTAATATAATAACAACAACAATATCTTTCCTATCTCTCGCGAGTGACAGGTAATCACTCGACTTCTACCAGGTCCTATAGCATAGCAATCTACACGATCCTGGCATATTAGTAGGACTCATAGGATAAGGGTATATGTATGCAAGTGGTTTTCATTCAACTCCTTAAAACTTAATGCACAAGCATAAGATAAAGTGTAGAATAATAGGTGTTATGCACCAGGGCTTGCCTAGGTAAGATATAACCAAAAGTTAGCATTCCATCATGGTGACATGATCATCAAGGCACCATCTTTTCTTCTACTTCGGTCGACTTCATAATCCATCATTGTTCCTATTATGATATACGTGGATGCAACGTAGAGACATAAATAATCAACGACAACTATAACTCTAAATATGATTATGCTCCGCAAGCTAACGGGCTAGCTTTAATGACTAACGTACTAGTCTACATATCCACGTTGTCGAATAATGCGTTGTTTCTCAGAAAATGTTCTAGTTTTAAAATCCCAAGGTGTTTCAATATTTTATTACTTAAACATATATTTTACGTTGGGCAACCTAGGCGTTCTACGACGGAAGTAAGGGGCCAACCACCATCTATGGCTAAACACGTAAGGATGGGTAGCGGTTAGGGACTCGAAGGTGAACTGTCGTGGGCTACAGCGATGAGCGGCTATCCGCAGTGGCGACGCGACTGTTCTAGCGAGCCTATGTATGCTCGGTAGAGTAGAAGTGGTGGATAAGCATCAGTGGCTCACCGTAGTGTATGCCCTACTTACAGTTGAAGTAGGGGAGCACTGCAATGATCTAGCCATGTGTGACCGAGCGGGGCGACGGCGCTCTGCGATGGACACCGGCATGTCACCCCACCAACGACGAGCACCCTAGCCAAAATAGTGCGAGCACCGGATAGAGGGAGTCAAGCCAAGCTCAAGGTTACGAGCAATTGAACCACTATCACTCCTATATGCCTTACCTCCCAACCAACCGATTCGGCGGCGCCCACGGCCAGTGGCGAGCAAAACATCAAATTGTTGGTCGGTAGGGCATGACTGAGCTTGAGGGCAAGTATAAGGCTAGCCTACTTCCTAAGCTACTCACTAGAGTGAGGAATTGAACGGCGAAGCCACTGGTGCTAGGAGGAAGGAGGGAGCGGTGGTTCAGCACATCATGCGGTCATGGAGAGAGCACACGAGCGAACCCAGGCAAGTTAAGATGGATGGCTCCGCTCGATGGTGGCAATAGTACGAGCCTATGCGTACGGACGACGAGACCTCAAGGCTTAGCATGAAGCACTCGAAATGGCATGACTAGACCCGAGCGGGCACCTCGGCATTGGCTAGCGGGGGCAAACACAACAAAGGGACATCACCATCGCTCCAGCGATCGAGGTCATTGGCCCAAACACGGTGGCATTGACACCTGCCTAGAACCTCGACATAGTAGGTGAAATGAGGGGTGAGGCGGACGCCATGTTAGTCATGCAGCGACTGTCGCGGCATCGGCTTGGCCCACGCATGGCCTAGACGGTAGCGCGCACGTGATGGCCACGCAGCAGCAGCCCTGCGACGTAGACTGGGCTCGTGGGGCGGCCGAGGCCAAACTCAACCCGACACGCGATCGGCGGCCCGCAAGGCCAGGCACGGACACGACCATGGCTAATAATGGCTAGGTAGCGGCAGCACGCGTGGTGACTGCAGACACGGGTCACGCAACGACGAGCGGTGATGTGCACGGATTTTAAAGCGAAGCAAAAGCTGCTAATTAACTCAACTATGGTTCAACCAGTTCTACTAACCTAAATCCAACCATACCAACTATCTAGCAGAGCAATCACCATGATCCGAGAGCAACTAGAGAGGGAGATACAAGGATGCCAACTTGGGTTCGTCACTGGAGTGCCGGTTCGCGAACAGAGCGCCAACAACGCATTCTAAGGAGGGTTGGACAATTTTTACGAGAGCAACATGACATCCAACATAACTTCGACCAACACCATGCTCATGTACTCACTTTGATGCAATCAACGATACCAAAACATGCAACTAGTGTTTAAACATTTTAGCTAGAATTTAAATATCAAGATAGCATTGTCTTACTAGTTTTTCATACTTAGGAAAGTTAAGGATTTCAATTGAGGCTAAGTAACCATTAACTCTTTTGTCACAATTTTTAATAGAGCTAAACCTTGTTAACTTCAACCAACAAATACTTCATGCAATAGTCCATACCTTATACTAACCTGTAGGAGCAAAATATTTAAGAACCATTTAACTATTTTGCTCAATATAATTCGTCAAAAATGGTATTTTAACCAGTGGCAGAGCTACAGGGTATGTCGGGTATGCACCGGCATACCCTGCAATTCCTGCATGAGAGCAAGTATATATACGTATTTGCTGCATACCTGAGTCCCTAACAGCCGAGCCCGAGCGTGCTAGCGGCCACGAGCGAGAGGCAGGCCGTGACTCCGCGTCTCCGTGAGATCGCGAGCGAGCGTTAGGCCCAGGCGCCCAGGCGGCCCAGCGACGGAGACGGATCCTAGGACAAGGCCAATACGGAATTACGGATCGAGGTGGTTCGACTTCATGTCTTTGCCTTGCCCTATGCCAGTACGCCGATGCTAATACCGTAATACGGTCATACGGATCTTCACGCATCGGTTGTCGCCCACGGCCAGTGCCCAGTGTCGTCATTGTTGTCCTCGTGACCTTCGACCTCATGTCCTATTTGGCCTATGCGCTGCCCTACGGGCTACGGTGGCACCGGCCACCGGCGGCATCTAGGCGAATTTGTGATCACAATTGTTCTGGTGAGATTCAATCTTTGTTCTTAGGCTTTTTAAAAAAATTCATGTGTACTTTAATTGCTAATTGCTTAGCGCTAAAATTATAGAATCATCTATCACGCAGCGAGGTGGAGGATTTTTCTTAACATCAGAGTCGATCTTGATTGATCTTTTGTTCAGTACTCATATCATGTGAGTGATCCATAATCGCATGTGAGAGTTCAATCGTGCAAGCACAATTTATTTAATTATTTGACATTGTATTCTTTGTAATATTTATGCAGTTATGAAGAGAAACGGGGACATTGCATCTCTTTTTTAGAAGCATGCAGCAAAAAAGAAGGCTGCGGCAGCTGCTGCTACTTCTAATCCTGATCCGATTGAACCTGTGGTGGAAGAGCAGATTCATGATAGAGTGGTTGAGGAAATTGTAAATCCTATGCCACCGCCACAACCGTCTTCACTGCCACGAGTTTATGACACTAATCACCTTCCACATGATCCAGGTGAAAGACATCCTATTCTAAAATATCCTGTTAATGATCAAGATGTAATTCGAAGAGCATATATTATTAAAGGTCCATTTAAACCTTTTGCACATGATTTTCCAAAAAGAAAGATTTCAGATAGGGATCGGGGATTCAACTATTATTGGATGTATAATAATGATTGGCTTGAGTATAGTATTAAGAAGGATGTTGTGTTTTGCTTCATATGCTATTTGTTCAAGAAGGGTACTGGGTCAGACATATTTACTGTCGATGGCTAGAAGAATTAGAATATTGGAGAGAAAGTACTTTGCAAACATATGGGTTCTAAGGCACATATTGCAGCTCAAGAGAGATACATTGGCTTTACAAATCCCAAGGTAGCAATTGATTATAATATTGAGAAGTGGAGTGATGAGGATCTTCATCTTTATAAGAAAAGGTTGACTTATTCACTTAGGTGTATCAAGTTTTTTTGCATCAAGGGTTGGCGTTTCATGGACATGATGAAAGTAAAGAATCTAGCAATAGAGGGAACTTCATTGAACTTTTGAAATTTCTTGCCGAAAATAGTGAAGAAGTGAAGAAGTATGTTTTGGACAATGCTCTAGATAACTGTACCTTAACTAGCCCAGACATACAAAAGCAAATTATTCACTGTTGTGCCCTAGAAACTAGAAAGAAAATAATTGAAGAACTTGATGATGAGCCCTATGCAATTTTAGCTGATGAGTCTAGTGATATATCACATAAAGAACAACTAGCTCTTTGCTTGCGTTATGTTGATAAATTGGGAAGGCCATGTGAGCATTTTATTGGAGTTGTTCATATAGATGATACTACCTCTTTATCACTTAAGGATGCAATTGAAGCTTTACTTGTTAGTCATGGCTTGACTATGACTCAAATCCGTGGTCAAGGATATGATGGGGCTAGCAACATGAAAGGAGATATTAAAGGGTTGAAAACATTGATCATGCAAGAATCACCTTCTGCTTATTATATTCATTGTTTTGCTCATCAACTCCAATTGGTTCTTGTTGTTGTTGCCAAAGGAAATACTGATTGCAAGACTTTTTTTTGATCAAATATCTATCTTGATGAATATTGTTGGAGTTTCCTATAAGCGTCATGACATGCTTAGAAATGCTAGGCTTGAGATTGTGAAGAAAGCACTTGACTGTGGTGAAATTGAATCTGGAACTGGATTACATCAAGAGATAGGTTTGCCTAGGCCTGGAGATACTCGATGGGGATCTTATTACAAAACTATATACAACATCATTACTATGTATGAAGCAATCCATGATGTACTGGTTGATCTTGGGGATGATCCTGCATATAAGGATGATTGGACCAAAAATACATTTTGTGACCGGAGTGTTTGAGAACTTTGAGTTTGTTTTCTTTGCACACTTAATGTATATTATTCTTGGATATACAAATAAGTTATCTGAGTATTTGTAAAGAAGGGATCAAGATATTCTTAATGCAATATCACTTGTTAATGTGGCAAAGAAAATAATGCAAGAATTGAGGTCTGATGGTTGGGATAATTTTCTTGAGAAGGTCACTTCATTTTGTGATAAACATGGTGTTAAAGTTCCTGCTATGGATGGTGATTATGTTCCTTATGGAAAATCAGCAAGGAAAGCTCGTGCCCAAAAGCAAACCAATGATGACCACTTTAGAAGAGAAGTATATATTGGTGTCATTGATCAAATAAGTCAAGAACTTGATAATCGGTTTGATGAGATTAATATAGAGTTGTTGTCTTGTATGTCGGCCTTCAGTCCTTCCAAGTCATTTGCTTCTTTTGATGCACAGAAGGTATGTAGACTAGCTGAGTTCTACCCAAAGGAGTTCTCAAATAATAATTTGCTCAAACTTGAGTTGCAGCTAGATAATTATATTGATGACATGAGACATGATAATAGCTTTAAAGGTCTAGACAATATTGTTGATCTCTCAGTTAAGCTTGTTGAAACAAAGATGCACAAAGTGTACGATATGGTTTATGAGCTCCTCAAATTGGTATTGCTTCTATCGGTGGCAACGGCAAGTGTTGAAAGGGTATTTTCTGCAATGGTTTTTTTGGAAACAAAGTTAAGAAATAAGATGGGAGATAGTCTTCTGGATGATTGTCTAGTCACTTTCATTGAGCGGGATATTTTCTTTGAAGTTGATGAAGATGATATAATCAATACATTTATGTCCGTTCGAAAGCGTCGAATAAAATAGTCACAAAAATAGCATTGTAAGTCTCTAGTTCTCTTTTATGCCTTATTTTAATTATTGATATGGCTTTTGAACTATTTATACTATACTTAATGGATGGTTTGAACTTAATCCATGAATTTAAGCCTTATTATGTTATTTAGTGCATATATACCAAATCATGTTGTCAATTTTATAATTATTACCGAATTGCTTAAATGAATTTACCGAATTATATATGAAATTTTTTTGGCGGCATACCCTGAGACAAAATTCTAGATTCGCCACTGATTTTAACAATAGTTCAAGTATTTGCCGACTTAACGAAAAGAGCTTATCTTAACGTCAAATTTGATTTTTGAGCTCCCAAAACACTAGTTAACAACATCTATTTTTCAAAAATTAAAGTCACATTACCCTTTACTAAACTTGTATTTCAATTTTTATTTAAGTACTAAATACAAGTTATATTTGATCCTTGTTCCTAGAAATTGTTTTTCGCCTCACGTGCGTTATAAATTTTTTAAACCTAGAAACTTATTAGGCTAATCTTCTCGAACCTAAATCTTGGTGCTAAGCAAGCTCGTAACACCAGGGTGTTACAAGGCTGAACCAAAAATCGCTAAGTGAATATCTTGAACCTAATGTTCGGATAATTATGGATCATCATTGAATAATGGATGGTGAAAAGCGATAGTTCAAAAGGTCAGAATAGAGACCAGTTCTGACATAAGTTTTACAAATATGTTCCATTATATAATGGCTAATGGCATGAATTAAAATATGCAGTTATGGGATTCTGAAAATCCATGAAGAGCAACATCAAAATCTCGTAGCAACATTGTATTTTATGTGAAATGATCAGCCCATAAATATAACAACTCCCTGAAGGATTTTTCTTGAAGGAATATATGGTTATAAGTCTGGATGCACCAAAATAAGTGAATTCCTTTGAAGGAATAAAGACCTATATAAGACCTAAGAGGAAAGAATGAAAAGAGGAACGGAAAGGAACAAAGGTATACCATATAAGCACATGTGCATTTCATGAGCTTTTACTATGAGTGTATATATACTTTTGATATAATGCATTCTCCACCTAAAAATTTGGAATTGAAGCATCCTCTGAAAATCGATATGATATGATATATATTTTGGTGTTACTAGCAATACTTTCCCCATTATGCTAGAAATACAGACTTTGTGATGTCTTACTATGTATTAAAGATAAAGATTCTTGAAGAATCTAGAATCAATCCCAGAAGGAGTCACCACTATTATGAATAGAGAAAATTATAATGATATAAAGAATAATGATTATTAGTCACATCTCAAAGATGCGTGTCATTGCAACTTTAGAGTCAAATGTCATGAATCCTAAATGTTGTGGAAATTGTGTAATCTCACTAGCATTATCCATGTCTATGTTTATTTTCAAATAATGGTTAATACCATGGAAATGAATGACTTCATCGGATGTTGTCATCGGGGGGAGAACTTTACTAGAATATTAACCTTTGATCATAATTCTAGAGAATTCAAAATGATATGATCCAGAAGGTCACAATTTGTCTTGAAGACATATGTTGTACTCTTTTTCCTTGATGAATTTTCCTAAAGTTTCTCATGTAAGGTTTTTAATGAGGCAACAATGTGCAAATGCATTAAACGACAATAATGCACTCTTTCACCATTTTTTCTCATTGGGTTTTTTGGAGTTTTAATGAGACATGTATTTGTGATGGTATTCGTCTAAGGGGGAGTGTTAAGAATTCCTCAATTAGAGGATTGATGGGCTCATACCATATATGCCCTAATGAGCTCATACCATATATATCCTAAAGACATCTATATAAAGGGATTACATGTACATCTATAATGGACTAATGAAGAGATGGCTCCCCTCATATACTTGTCTCCTGTGTGTTCTTGTGGGTTGTTCTTGAGGATGGGAGAGGGAGATGTGATCTATTTACAACTTCTATGCGCCTTTTTCTTGGGATCAGGAACGGGAAAACGGATCTGCCAATCCGCAAATAGGCCGATTCTTAACAGTACTGATGTGCTTTTGTGTAGCCAAAAAGAAAGAAAGAGCAACAACAAAACCCGTGTAAGAGCATCTCCAGTAGTCCCCCAATATAACTCCCCTAATAAGATGGTATTGGGGCAACCCAATATTACTTCTAGATTTATTGGGGGAGATGCTGCAGCAATACCCCAATATATCTCCCCCAATACTCATATGAAAGGTGGGTTCCATAGCAGTGTAAGAGAAAACATGGCTAAAAAGTGATAGTTGGGATGGTCCACATGGTATTGGGGGAGTTGTATCCCCCTTTTTTTTAGGGAAGATGAGAAAAATATTGGTGGCCACCAAAAAAAGGGAGAGGTATTGGGAAACTGCTGGAGTAAAAAAAGCATAGTTGTTTCCAATATGACAGTTTTACGGGGGATAGGGGAGGTATTGGGGAACTACCAGAGATGCTCTAAGTCACACAAAAAACGCTCCATGGGCTGCGTAGCTAAGGGCCTTGTTTGATGAGTTTCCACTTAAAAACCAGTTTTTGCCTCTAGTTTCTAAAATCTGGATTCTGAGAAAAATTGGTGGGGGTGTTTGGATCCCCATTTTTTAAGAACTTGGTTTCATTTATTGCTCACGAGGTCACAAGAAACTGGCAAAAGTTGGATATCAACTGCTTCTTGGTTTTTAAGAATATGACAAAAACTAACACAAGAAATTGGATAAAAACTAGCATGTTTGAATCCCACCCAATTTTAAAAAACCAAATTCTTAAAAATTAGAGGATCAAATAGGACCTAAGAAGTGAGAACCTATGACAGCATGCTTTGCTTGATTGCCAATGGGATATGGGGACGGTGTGCCTCGATCTGGACCTGAAGTCATATTTCACACTGCTCCTTCACCAGCTCCAGCAGATGTTTAGAGCTATTTTATACCAAACCGGATAAAATAAAATAATTTAACTGAAGTAGCTTTTTGAAACGTGCTCTCACAAGAGGTGGATAGAAGAGTAGCTTCTCCTAGCTCCCACACGATTTGGTGGGCCCTACAAGGAATTCTGGGTGAGCATATTTTTGTTTTGTCAATCGAATTATCAAAATAGTTTCAGCAGTAAGGAGTCCAACGGAACAAGTTTGACTTCAATTAGGAGCGCAACTAGAAAACTACACAGACAGAAAAGTCAAAGGGCGATAGCAGACAGACATGGTGCGAAAAAAGCTAAACTGGTACTATATATGGTTCACGAGAATAGGCCTTTTGCGATTTTCATAGACAAGGACGCCAAAACATTCATAGCTTGTCCACACGAGTCCAAAGAACATTTTTTTTCGGGTCGGACTGGTATTTTGCGTTAATTCCCCGTCTGCAAAGTGCATGCCAAGGCTCTAGGGCTGGGGGCCGGGCAAGCCAACGTCGGCGTTGGTGGCTGTGAGTGAGGTGGAGCGACGCTCATGGGAACAACACGGTGTGAAAAGAGGGACAAGCGAGTCTAGCTTTGTTTCAAGGACGAGCTCACTCCTACATTCTACTGGATAATTCATGTGGGATATTCACTCTGATTGTCTTCCAATCAAACGCCTGCAAAAATGGCTCCATCCCATCCCGTCACACCTCATCCTGGATTACCTAAGTCGTGCACGCTCGTGATAAAACGTCTAATTAGTTTTCAATAAAATTGATGCTTATTTACACGAGGAACAATATGCACTACGAGCCTGTTCGTTTGGCTGTGGCTTGTCGTAAACGATTGTAAATTTCCAGTCGAAATAGTATTTTTCTCTCACACAAACCAGCTAGTAGTACTTTTTTTATGAACCAGCAACGATACGAACCAGTCAATGTACGTGTTCGAAGATAGGAAGAGGAAATTGTGACTTTTGTGGTACAGCTCACGGTCCACGAGCTTTTATATTAGCCTTATGGTTCCATTTGTCATGTCAATTTCCCTTTACATATTAGAAGCTGCGTCACAAACCATGTTGAGAAAACTATGACGCAATCAACTCCCACTCTTCCTTGACAAAGAAGAGTCTTCCATGACTTGCAAAGTAAGCAACGACGCTGCTTATAAAATGATGAATGATCTATTTCCAGGTCGATGTACTCGTTTCTAGTAAACCAGGAAACCTCTCCTACCAAGAAAGTTATTTAGAGGTTGAAAATAATTTCCTTCAGTTCAAGGTGTGTTTCAACAGAGAATAACTTGGCAAAAAGGAATCGGATAAGTGGCTAAATAAACTGTTGTTTATGCGATTTCAGTGAAATAATTAAACATCTCTTGTTTACAATATATATGAAAAATAGCTCATATACAACCTGTTCGCTTGGTCGTATTTGACTTATAAGCCATGGCTTATCAGCCAACGAACAATATTTTTTTCTCACACAAAACCAACCAACAGTACTTTCAGCCATCGCTTATAAGCCAAACAAGTCCAAACGAACAGGGTGATAGCTATTAGGTTATCCTTATATCATAAGATGGGGAACTGGTTAACGAGTTTAGGGAAGGATGATTGATTTTTTTTCCTGGTGGCTAGGTCAATTTGGTATTTGACAAAAATGATCTTGTTTCTGGAAAAAATATATTTCCATTTTAGGCTACTTTTAGGGTAATGTATCAGCTGCGATTTTGAGTGTTTTTGCAGTGTGATGACCTTAGGGAGATATAGAGGTTGTTATTCTAGATATGGTCACCACGAATGGATGATGAAAAAAAAACAGAGTTTGCTTATAATTTCCATTTAAAGTGTTCTGTTTCCCTTTATTTCATAATGAGTTAGAAACGAAAAAAATGAATTATGTTTTCAACATCCATAAATGCTACCTCCACTAGTGCATTAGTACCAGGCATCAACTACTGTCTTGATCCGAAGCACAAAGTTCCAACTAACCTATGAAACAGCACAGTTTAGGCCAATCAGGAGGCAATCAACTTCCTAAAGTACCCAATCGTGGCCCAGACAGTCAATCGAACAAAGCTAAACCCACGAGCACACTGCACACGAGTAACACGACGCAGCCACCCCACAAACCCAGTGCACGCTCCCAAAAGTCCAAACAACCCAGACCCCCTGCCGAAGCGAGTAGAGAGCAGCGGCTCCACTCCATCTCCGGAGTCCAGTGTATCCACTCAGGCCCTGTTTAGTTCCCAAAATTTTTTGCATAGTATCCGTCACATCGAATCTTGCGGCATATGTATGGAGTACTAAATGTAGGCGAAAAAAAACTAATTGCACAGTTGGGTGAGAAATCGCGAGACGAAACTTTCGAACCTAATTAGTCCATAATTAGACACTAATTGCCAAATACAAACAAACGGGCTACAGTACCCAAAACCAAAAATTTTTGGCTTCTAAACGCGGCCCCAGACTAACTGAGGTTTTGAACCACCGGGCCGCGCCGCCCCCACAGTATGGCGGCGGTGGAGCCAAATCAGCTCCCAAACAACCCCGGCGCCGTCGAAACCCGCTTCCCCCGGAATTTGCATGAAAATCTCGCGACTTTGCCCCGATCGCGGAGAAACCAAAACAAACTGGGACTAAGAGCTCCAAGAATTCCCTAAATATTTCTCTTAAAAAGTCTATGTTTACCAATTCCTAAAAAGGTTTTAGAAAAAAAAGAAGTTCATCTCCAATAGTTCCTAATATTTGACTTTTTTTCTACCGTCTTTTTTTTTTCCACGCGAACCTCCTCATCGCCGCGCGTCGTCGTCATCGTCGCCGCACCAGTACTTCTTCGCTAGTTGCACACACAGCACCAAACAGAGTACGAGTGCTCCTCCAGCAGCTGCTGCTGAGACAGAGAGAGCAGGCACGCCGCCCAGCTCTTCCGAGCTTCAGCCTGTTCGGTTGGCAGGTTCGTATCGTTGCTGGTTCGTTTATGTGAGAGAGAAGTACTGCTGGCTGGTTCATGTGAATAGTGTCCATGTGAGGGGGCTGACCAGCCAGCCCCAGCCGATCACGCTGCTTGTCGTTGAACACCCATGATGCGCCCGCGCGGGGACGCAGTGGGAGTGTGTTGCTGCTGCCGCAGGCCAATGGCTCATGATTCCCGCCTTCGCCGCTCTCCTCCACCTCACCGGTGGCGACGCTGCTAAGTCTGAGTCGCATCCGATCATCACCGATGGTCGTGCCGGTGCCGAAGCCTTCCCCCGGCGCCGCGACTGGTCAGCGCTTCTCGACCCGCTCAACACCGGCCTCCGCGACGAGCTCCTCAAGTACGGCGACCTCGTGCAGGCCACCTACGACGCGTTCGACCGCCGGCACTGGTCCCCGCACTGCGGCACCTGCGTCCACGGCCTCCGCCGCCTGCTCCCGATGCTGGGCCTCACGGGCCACGGCTACGTTGCCACCGCCTTCCTCTACGCCACCAGCGACGTCGACGTCCCGCGCTGGCTCGGCCCCCGCCCCTGTGACGCCGCCGCCCTCCGCGCGTGGCTTCGTCCATGTAAAGTTACGCGGAAGGGGGATGAATTTTCTGCGGAAGGGGGAGGAATTTTCTAAGTTCTAAAAAATTAGGAGTAAATATTATGAATTATTGGAGAGGTTTTTTTTTCATCTTTTTTAAAACAAGATCAGGAAGATGTTGAGAAAACTCTCGCAGATGCTCTAACCAACCCCCGCACGCCTCCTGTATATATCCACGCGCCCCCAATTGGGGACCCGATCGACCGGTGCCCCGTGCCGTGCCAAAAAGCGGTCAGGCGAGAAGGGAGCGCGCTGGCCTCCGTCATCGGCGAGGGCTCTGGGGCTGCGACGGCGAGCGGGAGCGCGCCGATGGATCGCTGCCGGAAGCGGCCCGACTCCGATCCCGACGGCTACAGCGAGCCCGAGCCCCCCGCCGATAAGCGCCCGTGCACGGCGGAACCCTCGACTTCCGCCGCCGCGGCCGCGGCTGCCGCTGCTCCTCCGCCCGGCGCGCGCCAGGCTGAGCAGGGCGGCTCGGATATGGACACCTCGTCGTCCGGCCACCCCGGCGATGCTGATGTCGACGCGGATGACGGGGACGGTGATGGCGATGGCGATGGGGATGGGGATGGAGATGGGGGGTCGTCGTGCGAGTCGGATGGGGACGGGAGCCCGAGGCCTCGCGGCAGTGGGGGCGGGAGGTTCCAGCGGATGGTGGACGCGGTGGCAGACGAGGGCGCGAGCCAGGACGCGGTGGTGGCGGCGCTCATGGAGCTCTGCGAGGCGCTGTCGTTCTGCGCGGAGGACGCCGGTGGGTACTTCCCCACGGAGGCAGCCGCGCGGGCGCTGGTGCGGCGGGCCGGCGGCGGCGGCGATGGCACGGGGGCTACCCCGGACGTGATTCTGCTGTCCGTGCGCGCCATCACGTACCTCTGCGACGCCATGCCGCGCGCCGGGGACGCCGTTGTCCGCCACGGCCTCCTCCCCGTGCTCTGCTCCCGGCTGCTAGCCATCGAGTACCTCGATGTAGCTGAGCAGGTAACCCAAAAGCTCTCACGGCCTGATCGGATGATCACATTTACCCTGATGCGTTTTATCCGACCATTCTGTTGCGTATGCAGTGCTTGCAAGCTTTTGAGAAGATATCACGGCGGCAGCCTACCCAGTGCTTGCAGGCGGGCATGATCAACGCTGTGCTGGCATACATTGACTTCTTCGCTGCAAGCATTAAGGTTAGAATCTTAAAGAAATCACCTCTGAAACTGAGAATTGAGTACATTTGCTAATTTGATGCCCACTTCCATGGTTCAGAGGGTTGCAGTGTCAGCTGTCGCAAATGCCTGCAAGAAGGTCCCGGCAGATTGCTCCCAGTTTGTTCTGGATTCGGTCCCAACTCTCTGTAATCTTCTGCAATCTGAGGACAAAATGGTACTGTTGTTCCCCCATATAACTGAGATCATTTTGGCATGTAAAGAGTGCTCTGCTTTTGTTTCTAAGTGATGTCAATTTCCAGATAGTGGAGAAGGTTGCAGCTTGCTTGATAAGCATCGTGGACTCCTTTAGCACTTCAGTTGATCTTGTGGACCAGCTCTGTCACCAGGGTGTTATAGAGAAGGTCCTACCTTTGATCCACACTGGTGGACTCACGGCCCTTAGCCCATCGACATGCAGTGTATGTTTTCTCTACAACAATTTGTTGCGTGTGCTCGATATGTGTTGAGGCAGCTGACTATTGTGTCTCGTGGTTGCAGAATCTGATTGGGCTTCTTGCTAAGCTAGCCTGTACTTCACTTGTGGCAGTGAAGTCTCTATTTGAGCTGGGTGTTAGTAGCACAATAAAGGGGATTTTGATCACTTCAGACATCTCCCATGGCATGCCATACTTGCCTCTGGAAAAACAAAACAATCAGGTTGGCCTTTTCTCATCTTTACTTCTAGCCAAGTAGTACAAGATGTGCATAGCGGATGTGTTCTGTTGCTCGCTGCTAACAATAATTTTTTTATAGCTATCATGATGTATACTTTTCTTTTTATAAGCAAAGCAAAAGATTACGCGTGTGCTCTTCCCTTGACTCATGTGCATTCAATAGTTTTTCTTTTGCATGTGATATTGATTTACTAGTATATTTATATGAACTGATGAAGTTTGGTGAAATGAAGATAATGTCAGAGATTTTCCCTAGTGGTTATGCCAGAGTGCATGCCAACACTGTGTATTTGGCATGCCATATTTTTAGAGCGCAAACTACATTTACAACTTCTTACAATTTCACCAAATGCATTGCTTCTCTTATTAATCTACTCTTTTTTAGTCCGTTAGCAATTTATTTGAAAATGGGCACTTTTTTCCTAGTACTCTGGTTTTCCGCTTG
Organism: Miscanthus floridulus; assembly: GCF_019320115.1. Taxonomy (NCBI): domain Eukaryota; kingdom Viridiplantae; phylum Streptophyta; class Magnoliopsida; order Poales; family Poaceae; genus Miscanthus; species Miscanthus floridulus. The sequence goes on along the minus strand of NC_089596.1, from coordinate 83,101,992 downwards.
ATAGTAGGTACATCGCAGGTATACAAGATCGTTTCCATTGCACAGCATTTTTTTATTATAAATTTGAAACAAAAATAATAGAAAAGAAGAAACGAGTATATAGAAATCCTAGAAACTTGCTGTTTTGTTGGAACATCCCTGCTGGCAGTTTTGGGCCCTGAAACTTTGAAATTCTGCCTCTCCCTACTCAACTGATGGAATAGTATCTTTACTTATTGAGCTGATTATGGCATCATGTTATTGTAAATAAGTAACTACAGGTGGTTTGGCTTTTTCACCTACTGTATCCTTGGATTACCCTTTCTGTGCAATTATCATTCTTAAAGTGCGGACTCTGATATGTTATACAAAGATTTTGATAATCTAATGTTGTAATTATTAGGTCAATGAAGCTCTGAAACTAGCAAACCAGTTGATTCCTTCAGCAGCAAGGGACGTTGAAGACACCCAGATCATACTAGCGAAAGAAAAAATTATTACGGACGAACCAAGGTTCTTGTGTCAATTCTCCAGGGATATTCTTCCTGTCTTGATCAAGGTATCTTAATAGCACTACAAACTAACAGTTCATAACAATGTTTGTGTTATGAAATATGGAAGTGAGCTTACTGTACAAGTTGTGCAGGCGGTGAACTCTGGTGCCAATTCATACATTTGCTATGGATGTGCTTCAATCGTTAACAATATTTGTTACTTCAGTAAACCAGAAATACTTCAAGAGTTGCTCAAGGAAACAAACATACCGAGGTATAAAATAACCTGTGAAAGGATTGCATTATTACATTTCTTTTTTTTTAGGTAAATTGCGTTATTACATTTCTTGAATGCAGTCATTGGCAAGATAAATCTTTCATTTAAATAATTCCAAAACTGTTTATTCTGAATGGACATATGTTTTTGTTATTACCCGTGGCAGCTTCTTGGCTGGTTTATTGTCTAGAAAGGATCATCATGTGCTGACCTCATCACTAAAGATAATCGAGATTCTCATGCAAAAGCTTCCTGATGCATACCTTGGCTTCTTTATCAAGGAAGGTGTTGTCAATGCAGTTGAGGCGCTTCTTAATCAAGAGGATTGCTCAAAATCCACTCATCTGCCTGATGACATGCAACAACCAGAGACTCAACCTGTCATAAGAAATAAGACTACATGTTTCTGCTATGCATTTGATGCCCGTAGATCTGAAGCTGCCGAAAAAAGGACTTGTAGGATTGGGAAGGACAGTCTTTTTACTTTTGCCAGGCATGTGAAAACAACCTACTTTACTAAGGATGTAGTGAGTTCTGAGATGGGGTTAACTGAGATTTTGCAGAAACTCAAAACTTGCTGTGCAGTTTTGAATGAGACCACAGACAAGTCATCAGAACAATGCAATCTTCAGAATGAAGAATACTTATCTACCATTTTAAGCGAGGTGATGATGGAGCTTCATGGGGGAGAAACAATGACAACCTTTGAATTCCTTGAGAGTGGATTGGTCAAATCTTTATCAAATTACCTCTCAAATGGCAAGTACCTCCAGGCGGAGAACAATATGAATTGCAGTTCTGACCATTTTTTGGCTGTGGTGAAAAGATTTCAGTCATTTGCTCGGATGTCTTTCTCAAGAATGGGCCAAGGTTGGGGTGACATGCTCTTGACACTTTTAGTAAGGAAGCTGCAGAATGCTCTTACTTCTCTTGACAACTTTCCAGTTATAATGAGCCACAACTTCAAGCCAAGGAGCAGTATTTCTGATATCCCTACGAGGCACTCAACAATTACTCCATGTATCCGAGTAAGATTCAAGAAAGACGAAGATGAAACTAACTTGTCAAGCTATGATAGTGCTGTGAATGTGGAAATATCGTCATCCTTGCATACCATTGAAGAATTTTTATGGCCCAAAGTTAGTATAGATGTCAATAGTCAGAAGGCTGAATCACCACCTAGTGGCACTGCTTTGGAAAGCAAATATGCTGATGATGACTCCCAGGAACGAGATTCCACACCTAGTCAGAAGGCTGATTCACCATCAGAGGTGTTATTCTGCCCATGCTATTAATACTTTATGAAGTGTGACTAATTGGTATTTCTTAATTATGATATGATTATTTTCTTTTTCTCCAACGATGCGGGAGAGCTGTGTGTCTTCATTAAGTTAGGAGGAAAAAACAACAAGGTAGAGGGCATAGAACCTACTCCCAGAAACACACACCGGTTGCAGACTTGTCCTAAAAAAATACAAATGACCGCGACCAACAAACTCGAAACCTAATCTGCGGGAGCAACCGAAGGAGCAACTCCTGGAGAGAAGAAGCTCCTGCACAGCATCAGATCCTGCTCTCAGTACTCACCTCTGGTAGAACCACCTGCAAATTTGGGCTTACACCCTCAAACACACATGGCTTTCGATGCTTCCATATCTCCCAAGCAACCAGTGTGTGTTTCTGGAACTGCTCTTCTATATATTCTTGGAACTCCATGGTCATTTTCATGAATTTACATGCTTTCTTAGGTTTCTATTTCCAATCTCAAAGGATGTTATATATTCTTGAACTCCACTGCATTTCCCATATCTCCTATATGCTAATTAAACAGAGAGGATAGAAGGAACCTTTGTTCCGCAGGTGGTTTGTATGCTGGTAGTTAAATGGAATGGATAAGTTCATTGTCTGCAGTCAGCTCTTCTATAGGTTTTAATTTTGAAATTAAACAGAGAGAATAAAAGGTTCCTTGTGCTGGAAATGGTTTTGTAGTATGTTGGTTGTTCCATGGAATGAGTTCACAGCTAATTGGGAATTTATAACTGCTTAGAAATGCATATCAAGAGAAATTGTTCGCAATGTATATTTCTTACAAAGCATGTCCTTCAAAGTATTTTGATAGCAATTTTAGTTGTCTTTAAATTAAATTGACTTTTTTTCAGGGCCTGACTTGTGAAAATCAGAATCCACCTGTAGAAACAAGTCCAAAGCAAGGAACTTCATCTTCTGGTGAGCATGTGTAGCCTAAAGTGTCTGTTTGCAGTCCATCTTTTCATCTCAGCAACCTGAAAACTCTTATAAATGTGCAACTGCAGGTCAAGCAGAAAGAAACACAACAATCTTGAGCGATAATACCGTACAACAGAAATTGGTATTTAGCTTAAATGGGAAAGAGCTTGACCGGTCTGTTACTCTGTATCAGTCAATCCTGCAGGATCAGATCAATGCAGGGTCTGACATAATTCTGGACATGCAGTTTTGGCGCAGTGTTCATGACATAACTTTCAGAGCTGCTAACCCAGAAGCAAATAGAACAGCTGTCAACCCAGAAGCAAATGATTCTCCTAGACATTCCTCTACTGCAATGTCATCAATAAATGAGAACATAACTGGGTTTACATGGCAGATGCTCCCATTCTTTTCTAGTATGTTGCTTGGTAAACTTCCGTGCAAACTCGACAGATCAGGTCCTTCGTATGACATATTGTTTATGTTACACATTTTAGAGGGATTAAACAGGTATTATTTTCACCTCGTGTCTGATGAGAGAAACCGTTCTTTTGCCCATGGAAGGATAACTAACCTCGATGATCTGAAAGCTGAAGTTTTCTCGATTCCTCAGCAAGAGTTTGTCAGTGCCAGATTGACAGATAAATTGGAGCAACAAATGCATGATCCATTAGTTTCAAGGTCTTGCTGCCTGCCTTTATGGTGCACTGAACTGATGTCTGCATGCCCTTTCTTATTTTCATTTGAGGCGAGATGGAAGTATTTCCAGCTGACAGCATTTGGTTCTCTGAAAAATCATCATGGCCATATGATGGATGCAAGTGTTAACCGTGTTGCAGAAAGGGCGTCTTCCCACTCACGGAAAAAGTTCAAAGTTGATCGCGATGATATACTGGTTTCAGCTGCAAAAATGATGAAGTCGCATGCTAAGAGCAATGCTCTACTAGAAGTAGAATATAAAGAGGAAGTGGGCACTGGTTTGGGTCCTACAATGGAATTCTATACATTGATAAGTCATGAATTTCAGAAGTCTGGTCTAGGCATGTGGAGAGGGGAGCTTCCTTGTGAATCTGGTACCAATGATGCTCATGTTTCTGGATTCGTGGTTGCCCCTAATGGGCTTTTCCCTAGACCTTGGTCTGCCTCTGCAGATTCTGCTTCCTTTCAAGAAGTGAGCGAGCGATTCCACTTACTTGGTCTGGTTGTTGCAAAAGCAATTAAAGACAACAGAATTCTAGACATTCCATTTTCTAAAGCATTCTACAAGCTTATCCTTGGACAGGTATCTTTGGCTCTGCATCTTCAATATGAATGACTGTTGCTATTCTTACTTTGCGTGTCTATCTAAATGTAAGCAATCTTTTTTCTTTGTTATAGGAGCTTAATATAGTATGATATCCAGTCATTTGATTCTGAACTGGCCATATCCCTTGTGGAGTTTCAAGCGCTTGCTTGTCGGAGAAAATATGCAGAGTCAAATTTGACAAGGGACTGCCAGATTATATCAGATTTGACTTATCGAGGTTGTAGAATTGAGGATCTTGCTATTGAGTTTGCTCTCCCAGGGTATCCAGAATATGTGCTCTCATCGGGAAGTCGCTCTGACAGTGTAAGTAGACTAAATACTACCCCCCCCCCCCCCCCCCCCCCCCCCCCCCCACCCACCCACACACACACACACACACACACACCAAATTGATTGCTACTTCTATTTTTCAGTTGAATGCTGAGAATTTGGAAGAATATGTTCGTCATGTTGTTGACGCAACGGTTAAAAGTGGAATTGCAAGACAGATGGAGGCTTTTAAGTCGGGATTTAATGAGGTATTTGCTCTAGCTCTACAATTCTGCAGTTCTCTATTGATGCTTGTAACTGGTGGTGGTTTTCACTTACACTATGATTGTCTAGTTTGGCTCTATTCTGGAAATGTGCTGATTCTGGAGCATAAAAAATGCCATGTGTCAATGTTGTTACTTTTTGGCACACTTTGGAAGTTCAGATATTACCAATCATGTGATTTGAAAACCTTCCATTTGGTTACCAAGTACCAACTATGTGATCCTCTGTGTTTCATAAGCAATATATATTAACCTAGTAGTATGAGTGAACTTCAATTATTTCTTGTCCTGATTTTGTGCTCTGTCTATTTGCTCACCCTTCCACCTTTTTACCGGCGTACAAGCATCTTATCTGGCATATTCTGTACTGTGAGTTTTAGACTACATATAAAACAATAGCTGGCATCCCAAAATGGTGATGACTACTGCATTGGTCTTAATTCTTGTTTGCTGGGTCCAGGTTTATTTAGGGGTTAGTACTGCTCCTTGTGCTTCTGGTTGTAGTTAGGAAACCTTACATGGAACCTAATAACACTTCGATGGTAATTTTTTCACCTAGAATATTGCTTTGACATGCTGACACTGTCTACTGCAGGTATTTCCACTAAAAAAACTCCAGGTTTTCTCAGAGGATGAGCTAGAGAGATTACTCTGTGGTGAACAAGATACATGGGATGTATGCATCTATCTTCTGTTGGCATCTTTTCATGTTTTGTTATTATTTTATTCTGGTTGCTGATTTCTTGGTTTGAACAGTTTGCGAAACTTGTGGATCACATCAAATTTGATCATGGTTACACTTCCAGCAGCCCTCCTGTCATTAATGTAAGTTTTCTCTAGCCAAGATATTTTGAATTGGCAACATACTGTTGTGAACCATTAATGGAGGTCTGTTATTTGAATCCAAAATGTATTGCAGTTGCTGGAAATCATACAAGAGTTTGGATCCCTTGAACGCAGAGCTTTCTTGCAATTTATAACGGGTTCACCTCGGCTTCCACCAGGCGGCTTGGCTGCACTAAATCCAAAGTTCACAGTTGTCCGAAAGGTCTGTTTTTTTTATAAAGCTCTCCTTTCTGTTTCAATTCACTTGATCCATCTTTTGCTAACAGTGTGATGTAATAATAAACAGCATAACAGCAATGACGCTGACGATGACCTGCCTAGCGTGATGACTTGTGCCAACTATCTTAAGTTACCTCCGTACTCTTCAAAGGTTTGACCTTTCTGCATATCCTAATTTAGTGAAGTTTACTAGGTTAATTATTTTCAGTACTCTTATTCATTTGAGAGATTGAACTTATAACAGATCAAGTGAAATAGATTGTGATTGAACTTATATCATTTGGGAGATTGAAATTCTAACAAATCAAGCGAAATAGATTGAAATTAAGCGTCCATGTTCTGAGGTTGTCTCCTCAAGGTCAAGGTCCCCGCAGCCAACATAACATATAAAACATTAAGTAGCCAACATAACTACCCAAAAAGCTAAAACATTAAGCAAGTCAAGGTTCTTTACTTTTTGTGTTAATTGATAGTAAAAAAAATGTGTTGTGAGCGCTGAATTTCTCACAGCAATTTTCGGTGCATTTGATTTTTTAGCTATGCTTTGTTTGTTTTGATCCTTCTTTTTTTGAAACAATTTTTGATCCATGAAAGTTTCCTTATTTTCCTGCAGGAAAAGATGAGGGAGAAACTTCTCTATGCAATTACAGAGGGCCAGGGGTCCTTCCACCTATCTTAACCGATAAGCGATAATGATATGCCACATGCAATAGGAGTTTCACTTTGTAAGTATCTCGTAGGAAAGGAAAGCACGGTGTAAATGTGGGCGGTTCACTGCTAGCTGACGGCACGATCTGGTGGAACTGATTTTAGGAGAGAAAAAAAACGCTACCCTTCTTTGTACATACTAGTACTAGGTTTTAGGTGTGGTCAAGCAGACCACTAGTGTGCCTAGTTCGCAGTTCGCTACTCTTTTGTCCAAACTTCTTGTACATATGCGTGCCTGCCTGGCTGCCTGGTAGAAAGTGCCAGTGCTATCTTTCTATGAAAACTCCATTGTTCTTCGGTGTTTGCCTTCTGAAGCGTCGTTGTGTGACTTGTGGCAAAATATATGTGAATTATTGGTGGATTTCATATGAACATTATCTGATCCGAGCGTGAGGAATTTATGCCATGGAAATTGGACTGTGCCTTCTGCTTCGGTTCCTATAGTGCCATGTCTGTTCGGTTGGCTTTTTCGTATCGTTGCTGGTTCATGAAGAAGTACTACTGACTGGTTTGTGTGAGAGAAAAATACTGTTTCAACTAAAAATTTATGATCATTTACGATAAGCCATAGCCAAACGAACAGGCTTGTCGATCGTAAATATCGGACATGTTTTGCTGGCACGTGCTCTGTTCCTGTTGTTATCTTTGATTCTCAAAAGTTTCTTGTGGATGCGAGAGGTGGCACCCGAAGTCACCAGAGAAAGGGTGAGTCGGGTCGCTTCCAGATGCAGCCAAGTCCTGCGTCCGTGCCGGCACTGTAACCGTTGGCAATCATACGGCTATACGCTGGTCGAGTGTATGGATATCGGTCCAGCTCGAGCCGATTCGTTAGACTAACGAGCCTCGACTCGGCTTATTAATATTAAGTCAGAGCGGCCGCTTGGCTTGTTCGTTATTCACCATGTTCGCTGGTTGGTTTCGGCCAGTCCAAATTAGTCAGCCAATAGTGTTTCTCTCTCACAACAAACTAGCATTAGTCAGCCCAAATCAGCCCAGAAATCAACCAACGAACAGACCGATTGACTTCGAACGAACTCCTTCAGTTTACGGGATAAAAAAAAATAGGACATATATATTTATAATATTTATGTTATATTAATTTTAGAAGATGACGTTCATTATTATGCAACTATACATGATTAATACATATTAGGTTTATCAAAAGTATCAACCATACAACATACCTTGTTCATCCATGATTTTACAGTTCCAATATACTAACTAGTTGCTTGTCACCATAAATTTAGAAAAGTCTATAGATTCAATGTCAGCATCATCATCTTCTTTCTGAAAAACCATCCATAAAATCAACGTTTAAGTACCACAACAATTATAAAATTAAAATTCATATCAAACAGCTGAAAATAATAATTACATATCAATAGAATAGGTGTACACTTCTAGGTCAGCATTATCATCTTCTGGATTCATGGTCGTGGGCTTATAGGCCTCGGCTCATTTCCGCTCATAAGTAGCTCGCGAGCTGGCTCGTTAAAATAGCAAGCTAGACTTCCAACTTAACTCATGAAAACGTTAAAACGAGCCGAGTCGAGTCAAGCCGAGCTGAGCCGGCCACGAGTCAAGCGAGATAAAAGCCACGAGTATTCTGTACAGCCGTATCCCTCAAGGCGATATAGTTTAATATACGCTGTTGCTTCGCCCAGAAGCCTTTTCGTGCAGATAAATGGCTCTGGCCACAATCACTTTTTCAAACAAAAGGAGTTAGCAATACAGTCTGATTTCAGGAACAAAAGAAGCTATAGTTTAACTGTATTCTGTCCGAGGATAATACGCTTGTTTGCAGATGTCGCAACTCCTTGCCTTCAAAAGCGTCCTTGATTGATATCTTATCAGAAATCATTGCTTGGGTGTGATTTTTTATAGCCCTTTTCAGCTTTATGACTTGATCTTTCGGGTAAGTAAACCCGTTCATTGGTTGTCTAAAAGCTTCGCAAGAAATGAGTAAGAAAATGTCTAGGAAAGCTGTGGAGCTCATAGGCTGTTGTCGTCGTACCTTGTGATTAATGGAAGAGCTAGCGACGCGTCACTAGCAAATAGGAAAAGTGAACACCTGTCAAACTGTGTACATCTATTGTGTGGTTCACTGTTCGATGTTTTTACATGTATTAGGCATGAATTTGTGATACGGTGTACTCCGTAAATTCGGACTTGGATGTGGGGGAGGTAAAGAAATACTATATCATGCTAAGTGAGTAATCTTTTTTATTTAAGTTGTGATAAAGGTAGCTATAAGAGTATAAGACGAACTTAGGAAAAACAGGTAATGCGGAAACGTCCACACGCTTACAAGTAATGATTATGAGGCTGATAAAAAAAGTCAAAATATTGTTCAAGCTGATTTGTTGTGAGAGAAAAATATTGTTCTAGCTGAAAGAAACTGTTTATGCGAACAGTGGCCGCGTGAGTGGGCTGGCCAGCACCAGCCAGCCAGCCGAACACCGGCTATATCCCATAAAAAGTACTGTATGTACCGACAAACATAGTCACGGAGGTTCAATTTGCTAACGGCTCTGTTCGCGCGTCCTTAAATCCGGCTTGATCCGTTTTTTTTTCATCAAAAACAGTGTTTTTCTCTCATAAATTCTTCCAGATTCCTCCAAATGAACGGGGCCAACAAGTCATAAAGCAAGTGTTAGTATTGCTAAATGTATCCATTGAAATGCCACGGACGTTTCACTCTCTGACGTGACAACGAATTCGGCGCTCGAATTTGTTCATAGACAGGTGTTAGTATTGCTAAATGTATCAAGGCAAATGTCCATTCTATGTAACAACAAACAATTTGACAACCCAACTTGTATTAGGAGCCATTAAATCAAGGTCTCTATTTTTTATTTAAGGGCTCCTCTTACTTTTTAGTCTGTTTTTTTATCTATTCTACCATGATACCTTAAATCAGGCTTCCAAATCTGTTCTAATAGACAATGGTAGTTGGGACTTGCTCATCATTCGGACATATCCACCATCGTTCCAATCGACTAAGCTATGGGAGGTGCAGACACTGGCATATGAGACCCACTCGTCATTTGGTCATATCCACCATCTTTCTAACCTACTGAGTTATGGGGGGCATGAGAGGAGAGCGAGGAGCATTGAAAACGACACGAGGAGGGGAGCCGCTGCGGGGACGAGTGCCTCGTCGAGAGGGAATGAGATGCATTGAATGGGCCTCGCCAAGAGAAAGGAAGGGGGCGAACGCTAGGCTGAAGGGCTTTTGTCACGCTGAGGCAGCCACACCAAGGGAGTGGAATAGGGCGGTGGCATGGGAGAGAGTCGAGACAAAAAAAAGACGTAAGGGAGTGAGGTGGTGTGGGGAAAAAATTTCACGCTCTAGGAGATAAGGTTGATGAGAGAGATTCAGGTCGTTCATAAAGAACGATTGGCATACTATGTTAGGTCTCTAGTGTGACAACAAACTACACATCACACTACCTCTGGACACGATTGCTCACATCCGTTGAAGACATACTTGCTCATAAGTTTGCCTTATCTCTCAAATGCAAACCTCATGAGTGATGACCAATGTCACTATCATCCTGGTACACTCTTACAAGGATTGTTCGTGTCATCTTAAAGAAGAACATATATATACATAATTTACCTTACACAACTAAAGAAGCACAAATCAGATTCAGAATGACAAATTTCAGTTCTTGCCTTGTCCTCAATATCATCTATTTTGATTGATAAATGTCTTCAATCCATTTAGAAAAATAAGAAGATATTTTTGTCACACAAGCCAAATTTGTAGGATATAGTTGTAGCGGTACTATAACAGTTGATGTGGATGGCTAAGGATTTTTTTTCTCCCAGATACATGGGTGGCGGTCTAGCTTACGAATTGATATCACAAAGATTGTGTTAGGTTTCAACTCTTTTGTTGGTTGTGTGTCTCATGTTAGGCAGAAGTCGTAAGTTGCTCTTTGAGGCTTTTTATCATCTCGAATGATTGCTTTTGAGCAGGGACGAAGCTGAGAAAAAATTTAGGAGGGGCTAAACAACGGTAATTAGCAAAAAAAGAGGTTCATCAAATCTCAGCTCCTCCTACCTGTACATCTACAACTGAAATTTCAGACGGCGGCTCTACGGGGCTTCGCTTGCTCGCGAGCGGTAGGGGGCTGGAGCCCCCTACCCCCACCGCTGGCTCCTTGCCTGCTTTTGAGGTTTAATAATAGCTTTCTTTAAAAAAAAATATAGTTTGAGGTTTTCTTCTTCTTCTTCTCTTTTTTTTTTGGCATTTTTTAGCCTCAGCGCATCGGAAATTAAAGAGCAGGGGAATAGTCTTGCGAAAGCTTCCTCCGGTCCTATTGGCGAACAGGACAAACCACCGAAAACACATGCCAAAAAGGCAAAAACTCAGAAGACTCTCTCTCTCTCTCCCCCCTGAACAGTGAACACCAACTACCCCCCTGCTGAACACCAACTACCCTGCGCCGGGTCCAGGGTGCACCGGGTTCTCCCTCTCGCACCCACGCGGCAGCACCCACGGCGTGCTATAAATAGTCCACGAACGGCCCGGATACCTCCACCCTCGCATCGCACCCTCCCGGGCCGACTTCTCTTCTCCAGCGTCCGATCTCCCACTCGCCTCCCTCACCGCAGCTCTCTCTGCTCGGTCGCTTCCCCCCTCCGCCCTCCCCTGCGCGCGCGCTCACCACCTCGCTCTCCCCTCCCTCCACGTCGCTCGCGCCCTCGCTTATATAAGGTACGCCTCCTCCCCTCTCCAAACCCCTCCGCGAGGGCCTAGGGTCCGGCGCGCTGAGATGGAGCTGATGGATCTAGGGTTTCGGTTTCGGTGGTGGTCCTGCAGTGCAACAGGAGCTCATGGCGGACGCTCCGGCGAGCCCCGGGGGCGGCGGCGGGAGCCACGAGAGCGGGAGCCCCAGGGGCGGCGGAGGTGGGGGTGGTGGCAGCGTCAGGGAGCAGGACAGGTTCCTGCCCATCGCCAACATCAGTCGCATCATGAAGAAGGCCATCCCGGCTAACGGGAAGATCGCCAAGGACGCCAAGGAGACCGTGCAGGAGTGCGTCTCCGAGTTCATCTCCTTCATCACTAGCGAGTAAGTGCCTCAGCCGCGGCTGACTCCGACTAATCCTCTGTTTGCTTGGCTTGTTGCGAATTTGGAGTGGCGTTTCGGGCTTTAGCTTGGGTGGCGGTTTTGTGTTGACTTGTCCACGTCCACGTTTTGGGTCTGCTCTTTGCAGAGCGAGTGACAAGTGCCAGAGGGAGAAGCGGAAGACCATCAACGGCGACGACCTGCTGTGGGCCATGGCCACGTTGGGGTTTGAGGACTACATTGAACCCCTCAAGGTGTACCTGCAGAAGTACAGAGAGGTGCGTACTTATGAAGGTGTTGGGTACTTTGGGTTAATCGGATTTGGGGGTCATGTTGTGCAATCACCAATCTGTCACCTCGACTGTACCTCTGATTGAAACTTAAATAATCTTATTGGGCATGAGCATGATAAGTGATAAATGAGCTACCCACTTCCCTCCCGATGCTTCTGGTACATATTTGTACTGCTTTATAAAGAGACCCCATGTTCCTATGTAGTAAATACTGCTAGTAAACATTAGTTGAGGATATAAAGAGACCCCTGTTCCTATGTAGTAAATACTGCTAGTAAACATATTCAGAAAGAGCTGCTTTCCCCCAAGTAGTTTTGTCTTAGGTTTATAAGGTGAGCCAATTCGAAAGCACTTTTATCCATTGAACACTGAACAGTGATCGAAACCTCTCTTTACTGTTCTTACATGGGGCTGAGTAACACTCGTACTGGGGGAAGATAGTATATCTACTCACAACCCTCTGTGTCTGTTCTACGATGAAAGTTTAGATGTAATGCAAATGGAATTCATAAGAGGTCCTGTAATAGTATAATTAGAACATCCTGTAGTGCAAGCTTTTAGTTACTTGAAAAACATACTTTTACTGCTAAAGATACCCGAAACTATTCCACTCTAGGTCATATACGATCTTGCTTAGGGTCCAGAGTTTATGTAGTTTATTTTTTTATATGCCCTATTTTATTGGTTGAATCATGTGTCTAATGAGGTTTCTCTTTTGGTCTTCTGTCTGGTGGATGGCATCACGGATTGCAGATGGAGGTATGTGGTATTAAGCACTTTGAGTTGTATTTCATAATATAATTTTGTCTGATGGTGAATTACTCTATTGTTTTTCATATTTTAAGACACTGGTCTGTAAATGTTTTATACCGTGGAATTTTGTTGTTAGAATTGGCCTTGGTAATTTTAGCTAGCTGATCCTGTTTTCACCCTGACTCGAAGCACATGTGCACAGTTGAATTGGTTCTGAATGTCATGGAGTACTGAAGATATCTTTTTGTAAACGAATCTAGTTCGGCTAGTTCATGTATTGATTCCTTACTGGCAGGTCAATAAAAATTGAGTGAAACAAACTACTGTATGGTTGCCTAATAGATTTGACCTCCACCTGATTCTGATACAGATATGAATTTGGTTTCACTGACTGTTTAGCGAGTTTCCACTCCTGTACAATGCTTGGTACAGGGATCTGATTTTTTTTCCTTTCTAGAGGGTATAGGAGTAGCTTTTCTTATTATCCTTGATTTAGCTACCAAGCTTATAGAATCTGAGATATAATATAATGAACATTACTCTGCTCTTGATTCTTTGACAACCAACAGGGTGATAGCAAGTTAACTGCAAAACCCGGCGATGGCTCAATTAAAAAGGATGCCCTTGGTCATGTGGGAGGAAGTAGCTCAGCTGCACAAGGGGTTAGTTTTCTTGGCCTTTTCGTTTTCATTCTTTTGATCACACTGCGAAGCTAACTGTTTCTGCTCTTTTTAGATGGGCCAACAAGGAGCATACAACCAAGGAATGGGTTATATGCAACCTCAGGTGATTGACATTAAATTTTCTTGACAGTTGCTGTTTTCTTGACAATGTATAGCTTGGGTCTGTGCTAGAATTGTTTATTTACTGGGTTGAAAACTTGAACATGTTGGATTGGCAGATTAGCACCCTTAATTTTATCGCAGATGTGCAAATCAGTTCACATGTTCCATTTGCCTAGCTGTAATGAGTAATGACTAACAAGGTGCCCCCACAACAAATTGCTCCATCTGCTTATCTGTAATGACTCTTGAGGTGCCCCCCACTAACAATTTTCAGTATTTGTTCCACACATAATGATATCTACATATGTTATGGTTTTTTTGTTCATCTATCAATGTTTTTTTTTGGGTCATGCTGCGGTTGGCATATGATTGCTGATAGTCCCCCTCTTTCCCTTCTCCAGTACCATAACGGGGATATCTCAAACTAATGAAGATCTGGACCTTTTCTGCTACAGCTGCTCTTCCCCGAGGTACAAGCTCATGCTTTCATCCAATTGCTATATGTTGCCATGATACACAGTATCTCATGTGTTGCTACATTTACGACACAGGTGGGTTATTTACTAAGACACCTGCGGCGACCATTAAAGAGTAACCAATCACCCCCGATAGGTCCGTTTTTATCTGCAAGAACTGACGAGGCAGCTTGCTAGGTGTAAATCGCTTCCCTGAAAGTAGTTTCGGTTGTGAGCTAGCGCCGTTGTTGTATGTATATTATTAAGAATAACTTAATGATTGGTCTTTCAGCTGTCATTTGGTTACATGTATTTCTATTGGGAGGCATAAATATTGTGTAATTGTGTCAAGACTTGTGTATTGAACTTTGAGAAGAGATGCTTTAGTCGTAACCAACTTTGGATGCCCTTGTAACCAACTTTGGATGCTCGTGTAATAGGGAAAAAAAAAGATTGTGGGCGTGCACAAACATATTTACTGTAGGCCGTAATAATTACGCGTATTGCCGTATTTTCGTGGTCCCATCATTCCATTTTACCGTACCACCATTTGAAATCCTGAAGGAACGTACTTCCAAAGCCGAAAAACAAAATCCTTTGTGAGCCACCCCACTCGACACCGCCAGTCGTGTGAAGGCGGGCTTCATCCGTCCACTCGACACCGCCAATAGTGTGAAGATGACTATTGTTCTGAGTCATATTATATAGCCATACAGGTATAGTCGTATAGAGACTCGGCAGCATAGACTAGGGCCCAGATCGACCATGACTAACTACCGGCCATGTACTTTCGAATGTGCATTTCAAATATGCAGCAGCCAGCGAGCAAGAAAACATATAGTATATTACTGTAGCACATAGTAGCATCACAGTTCCATTACATTCACCGCCAGAGCACAATATGCAGTAGCAAGAGACCAGCGAGCAAGAAAACATAGAGAGTAGCATTTACCGTCACTACCAGAGCACGAAGGCCTAGTCTCTTTGGGACAAAATTATTCAAAAGAGTAATAAATTCCATTGCTTCCAAGCATGATCGAATGAAACATGCATACACCCCCAAAAATACTGCTAAATAGTCACCAAACTTCGATGATCAGTGAGCAGACAGAATTGTCTAAAATATTCTACGTGATATTATAAAGGATTCCAGAACACGTTAAAAATGACAAATGGTACAAAAATCATCTGACCCCAGTACATAGCCCAAAGACTCCCAAGCCTAACCGTTAAATGTAGGAATGAACATGCCTTCCCCCTATCTGATACTCCGTATATTTAAGGCCTTCACTCAGTTACTGATCGCCTGAGCACTGAACTGACAGGAGGAAATTGTGTTTATGACAAACCAACACGTGCGCGTCCAATACAACTAGATGAAGTTTATATAGGAAAAAAGGGACAGAGATGTAGACGCCCTGGTTACTAATACCTAATAGCCTTATGATGCTAAAGTGATTTCCGTTTTTCTATACAGACTGCATCATCTAGACGAGAGAATCAGTTGAGCAGACTACGTTGATATCAACAGACACTGACAGGAGCGCAAGGTTTGCTAAGCTGGTTTACTCACTTGCACCTGCTTGTACATCTGGTGCCTCAACCGTGGTATCCTCTATAGTCTTCACCACCGCTGGAGCATCCTCATCTAGTGCTTTAGCTGTGGCACCCACAGCAGTTTTTTCAGAGTTGGTGGTATTTGTATCTGCTGGCTACAATGGCATCCTGCAGAGTCTTCTCAACTGTAGTTGAATTCTCATGTGTCACAACTGTGGCATTCTCTACAGGTTTCTCAGCTGCTGTAGATTTATCATCTAGCACCTTAACATCCTCTACCATTTCGTCAGCTGTTATAGCTTCTTCAACTGGTGCTCCAGCTGTAGTTTGACCTTCGGTTGTCTCCCCAATATCTTTATTTGCTATTTTCTCATCTGGTGCCCCTACTGTAATTTCAACTTCTTTGGTCTCCCCAGCTAGTGTGTCAGCATCTGCTTTATTTTCTGTTTTCTCATCTGGTGCCTCAAGTGTAACTTCACCTGCCCTGGTCTCCTTAGCTAATTTGTCAGCATATTCTTTATGTTCTATTTTCCCCTTCTCGTCTGGCGCTTCCTCCTTAGTTTCACCTTCAGCAGTCTCCTCAACTACTCCTACAGCAGCAGCAGCAGCATTCTCTATATTCTCCTGGACTGGTACTACTTCTGCCTCCACAGTTTCATCAACCATGACCGTAGAGTGCTCAGTAGTTGCATCAGCCATAGATTCATCTTCAGAAATTTGTCTTCCCACCTCAAGTTGTCCACCTGATGCTTCAATTACAGCTTCCACTTGAACAGTCTGCTCAATACTATAGCCTTGTTCGCCTGATACTTCAACAGTAGTTTTGGATTCCACTTCAACTTCTACTTGCTCAACTGCACCTTGTACGAAAGGTTCAGCAGCAAATTTTTCAGATTGTGACTTTGGATCTTCAGGTCCCACTTTTTGTTCAGTTACTGTCTGTCCCACTAGTTTCTCACCAGAGGTTTGACTTTGTAATAACTCAGGAGATACCATATGCTCTTCTAGAACTTCATTCCCAGTATCATCCACAGTATGATCTTGTGCAGTACTTGGTGCTTCAGTGTCTGCTTCAAATACGGCATTATCTCCTGAAATGTGACTCTGTTTTGGAGCTTCGACTACAACATCCGTTTGCATATTATCTGGAGCATTCTGAGGCAACTCTTTTATTATAGCATCAGAATGTAAGGTTTCTGTCTCTGTGGGTAGATCACTGATTGAAACTTCCTTTTGAATGTAAGCTTGCTCAACATCGCCAACTTGCTGAGACGACGCTTCAGGTACAGATGCAGCTTGCGTACCTTTCCCAATTTGATTAACATGGCCAATTAGCTCGGCGTCAATCTTTCCAGCTTTCTCAAGCCTGTCAACTTGACTGACAAATGCACTGTCTGCAGCTTCCACTTGAGAAGTTTGCCTCACAGTCTCAACTTCTTCAGACGACAGCTCTCCTGCAACTTCTACTTTATCTGTTTTCTGCATCAGGTCAACTTCCATGGAATCCTTAGGAACTTCGGACTTAGTCAAACCTAGAGAAAAGGCATGATCACATGGCAGAATTAAGCATTTAATTTTATGGAAGCTGCAGAGTAACTTTGTTAAATACTGCCTCCATTTCTTTTTCTAAGGCATATTAGGATTTTAAAAAAAGCAATTAGAAGTATACTTTGACTATCAACTACTCTTATAATATACCATCAATTGCTGCAAAACCAACTTGTGTTGAACTATATGTGGAATGTGAATCCGTTGATACAACTTTTATGTCCTAAGCATGCATATAATTTGAGTAATATTGGTAAAAGAATTATGAGGTTTGACTTTTTAAATCCTAACAAATAAACAACTAATATAATGCCCCATATTTTGAAACAGAATATAGACATGTAAATTGAAAGAATGTTTACCTGGAATCTCCATGTCACGATCTTCAGGGTTTTTCACAGGATTATTTGCTGATAGTGTCTCTAGAGAAAATGGCATATTGACAAGACGATAACTTCGAAGCGAAGGTCCAAAAGTGCCATACTTGCCAGCAACACTAAAAGCCCTTTCAGCATCGGCACGCTTTTTAAAGACAACTTTAACAGTTTTTGTTTCCTTGTGTACTTCTGTCTCCCTTTCTTTCAGTGGTCCATAGCGACTGAACATCTTAACAAGATCCAGGTTCTGAAGGAATAGCAGCTGATCTGCCAAAGCTCAAAACAAGTGCAGTGGGCTTCAACTCATCAACCATCTTCTCATCAACATGGATGATGGATCTTTCCATCACTTGTATCTGTTTTTTAGGAACCGGATCCCCAAGTTCCGACAAAGGTACATATGCATGTCTTGAGGATCTCCGCCTACGTCTTGGCCTTGTATTGGGACTCTCTTTTCTGAGGTCATCAATTGGATGATTATGCAAGCTCAATCCGGACCAGTACGAGTCCTGCATATGGTCCGTTGTCTCTACCTCAGGAGAAGGTAAAACTTCTTTTCTCTTCCTCCCTCTCCTAGATGTACCTTTATCAACAATGTTAGCTTCAGTAGTTGTAGAAACAATATAGTTTCTGTAATCATTGAAGTAACTGATTATCATTGGTGAGAAACTATATCCATTCATTGGCTCTGTTGCAACCATGCATAACTGTGATAGTAATTCCTTGGGATCTGCAGTGTGATTTCTGTGCAGACGTCTCCTTTTCGCTCGTTTCTCCACAGTAAGTTCATCACCAGCATCAGTCACTAGAGATATCAAATTCCCCATTCTCTCCTTCAGCAGCATTCTTATAGGCTGTTGGTTCATTCTGAGCCTTCATAATGGATGAAGATCCTGTCAGCTGGCTTGCGGCTCGCCGAATACACTCACCGATCTTGAAGGAACTACCACCAGTTGGAGCTGATGACTTCTCTGAATCTTCAAATGAGTCGAAGTTTCTTTTCTTCTTGTTCTGTAAGTTGTCATAGTCATCAAAGTCCATACCCACTTGTTTCTCATTGTAGCTAGTATCATTGATCTGATTAGATGTGCTTCTTTTCTCCATCACCACCTGGCCATCACCAGGTTTTTGTTTCCGAGGTCTCCCCCTGCCCCTTTTGGGCTTCTCTTGAGTAGGACGCACTTCATTAATCACAGGCTCCTCGACCATTACATTCTGGGTGGATAAAGTGTCTGTACCATCCAGACCATCACCATCCTCAACCCACGCATCGCCAGTTTGAAATGATGCAAGTTCAGGACATCCCTTAGATCGATAGAAAGAAGTAAGTTGAGAACACGCTATCACTAACTCCAACAGATCACCTCCTTGGCCAGGAAATAGAGCTAACTCCTTAATATAATGAAGAAGGTTTTGTGGACTGAAACAGTTTAAGATCTCGGGCCGATTAACTGCAGAGCAAGTAACTCCATCCTTGAGCCCAGCATTATCAACCGTGTAGGACATGCCATTATCAGCAAGCTCTTCTGGCAAACAAGAGCAGCTCATACCTGACAGTATCCGCCTTGAGAGTTCTTCAAGTGCATTATTAACTGACCCAACAAAGGCATCTGAAGTGCTCTGTTTCTCCATTTGTGAATAATTTGTTACAAAAGGCTTCAACTGGGATTCATCGCACCATGCAAAAGTATTGTCACCAAAATAAGCTACCAAGTGGCTGCCCTTTTTCTGATGCTTCAGCGCCAATTCAGATGCATCCGATGGATCAAAAATTTCACCAGGCCACCAAGGATGACTTTTCACTTTACCCCAGACAAGATCAGTAACTTGAAACCCGCCTTTATCAAGAAGAGGCAAGCAGTATCTAGCACCCTGATGAACATTCCCCAGACTAGCAGCCTCTAAGTTGCTGTCCGGGCCATTTCCGCTGTCAGTAAGCTGCTCACTTGTCTGTGGGAGCATTTCAGATGCGTTATCCGGCTGGTCAACTGCAGGTGCTCCATCACCTTCATGTTCCTTGGAGCTTCCCTCTATGTCACCAGGCACATTGTTCTGTATTTCCGTATCAGAATGTGCTACGCCATTATCGCTTTCATTATTCTTTCTCCCAGGCTCTGCATTTACAAGATTTTCTTCAAGTTCGTTGGATTCTGAAATGGAATAGGTGAATACAATTCAAGATGTTTAGTTAAAACGGTGCCATCAGTAGGCAGCACACCTACAAGCACAGGGCTCTGAGCGGTCTCCTTACCGGCTTCAGCATGTTCAGGAGTCGCAGAATCAGCAGCAGCAGCCACATCTACCACCAGAACCGGCTTCCTCTCCGTCTCAGTCAGCAGACCACCAGCTCCCGCTTCTAGCGTCCCCTCCTCGCCACCGTCCTCTCCGTTCACCGCCTCCACGCCCTCCACGGGCTCATCTCCGGGCCCTTCGGCACCAACCATACCAGCCGACTCGGTCGCGTAGAGCGGGTCGGTCACCGCCACATCTCCCCCTTCATGAGCCACATCCATCGCCAACGGAGCCTTCCCTTCCACTTTCACATCGGCGGCGAAAGCAGGCACCTCGCTCTCAGCTTCCGACATCGTGACGTCAGCGCCCGCCACCAGCTTCGTCTCGCCACCCCCAGGATCCGAGGCCGCGACGGCCCCCGAGCTCATCGGTGCGAGGCCTCAGCGCTAGCGCCGCTCCCCGGACGAGGGAATCTGGAAGGACTGGAACAGCGGGGGGTAGGGAGTCAGCGAGGGGGGACCTCGGAATTCTCCTCGATCCAGCGAGGCGCCGAAACCCTAGGAGCGGATCAGCGCGGGGGAGCACGGAAATTACCTGCGCGAGCGCCGAGCGGGTGGGGGACGGAGACGGGGAGGGCGCGCGCGTGGGGAGGTGAGAGCAGCTCCGGAGACGGCACACGGCAGGGCGAGAGAGAGAGATGCGGAGCCGGGGCCGAACTGGGAGGTGGAAGAGTGTACTGGTACTCGGTTTCCGTGTCGTGTATCGGCGCTCCCTGGTCCGAGCTCGGAAGCGGGTAGAAGTTTTCAATACATATGCGTTGGAGTAGAGTGTAATGGAATTTAGTTTAATTATATTTTAATCTATTTTGATATACGTAGATTGAGATGAATATATATATTTAAATAATAAATCGGAAGGTATCTAGACAAGTACTTTATCGCTATAATTAGAAGTTGATTTATTCTTTATGTGGTATAAATTCTCAAATACAAGATTTATTAGCATATAGACTAATGTGTTCCATGGTAGCCTTGTTATCTCTTATATTAAATTTGACAAAATTAGGAGCTCTCCACCCTGCAATTATATCAAAGTAAAGTGGGTATGGTTATTGTCGACACAGAATTTTTGTTCCGTGCTGATGACACACGCAGCAAGCTAGAAGGATCTGCTCGATAGAGCTGTAGATCCGCCTAGCTTCAGTGCAGGAATGGTCGATCCTGCGCACTTCTCCCGAGACGTGCCAGTCAATTTGACACTGTAATTGATAAGGAGAGAAAGCTTATCAGTAATTAAGGGCGGAACTTGCCGGTGTTGTCAAACAGTCCCGAATGTGCGGCTCTAGGAGCCGATATGAAAGGAGATCGATTAAAAGTCGATTCCAGCATATTCATTAGAATACATCGATTAAAGCTCATTGGGTTGTATAAAAAGAATCGGTTATCATTCAAGATAAATATCGTTATTTGAGCAGATATTAATCAATGGCAATAAGATGTCAACAATGATTGGTTTATGCTGAAGTCAATGATTAACAATTCAACACTATTTAACCGTTTAATAAAGATAAATCTAATAAACATGTTAGATCTCATATATCGCTATAACCAGTGGGGCACGAGGCAGAATCATACAGGCCATAGAAATAACAATAGAATCGACTGACCCTAACTTATTACTAATATCAGTGGGATAAGGCGGAATCATGCAGCCGTAATACAATAATAAGATCATGGGGATAACACATCTTTCAACATATCTTTACTTCAACGGTCTCATGATGCGAACTATTCGCGAAAGCATTCGATATCGGCTAAAACAGTCGATTCAGGCATAGCGCACAGTTAAAGTCATGCCTTATCAGGAATAGATCTATCGAATAATGATCCCCACTCCACGGTGCTAATAGTGGGGTATGAGGTAGAATCACACAGGCTGTGATAACGGACCATGAAACGGTTTTCGCTAGCTAATAAATCTATTCAAGACATAACATGCTTTAACCGCATGCTATGCACGATCAAGATTGATGTAAAACAGTAGATAAAACGTAACTCATCGTTTAATATACAGATTAGATCAGTTTTAGATTAACAAACGATGGGTTAAACAAGATATAAGGCCGATCTAGATCAATCCCAATCGGACAGAGTGATATTACTATAATTCAGATAAATAATGCAAGCAATAAGTAATATCGGTAACTTAATGAATCTACCAAATACTGTCATTCTATGGTAGAGCCGATAACTTGATCTTGATCTAGTTCATGCAGTGGGGGTCGACTGGATCGATGCAGCCATACTTGAACTAGGCAAGAATCGATAACTAACTTATACCAGAGTCGCAGTGGAGGCCGATCGGATCGATACAGCCGTATGAATAGAGGTATAAGCCATGACGGTACTTACAACAAGCAGTGAAGGTCGACCGGATCGATGCAGCCGTACCTGCTAAAGAACTCGCCGAGATCTATTCTACTCCTACTCCTAAGGGGTGGCCGGAGCCAAAAAAGTAAATAATTTGTATATTAGATCGATTGTTGTTTTTACAATTGTCGAGGTCTGATATTTATACCCGGAGTCTAAATATGAATTCTACTCGAGCACGATTCGTTACAATCTTTGGCATAAACGAAAATATTTCTAATATAAGATAACTTGGACTCTAATCTTTCCCTTCTTGCTGAGTCCGATATATAATTTCCTAATGCCAACCGTAGTTCATCATCGCTATCCACTGACGTCATTCCAAGAGATCCGATTCCAGAGTCGTATCTGAATTAGCTGACATCGATCCTCATTCAATCGATTCCTTGATTGGCACAACCTTGGAAGCCTGCGAGTTCCCGCGTCCTTTTCCTAAATTTTGGTGTAAACAAATGCCCCCCCAATTTTAAGATAAAATGGTTTTATTCTAAAATTCTAGTTCATTGGTCTATCACGCCGTAACCGCTCTATCCCGAGATATACGCATAACTCCTGACTTTCCGGTCCGAGTCTTATACAACATCCCAATAGTACCTCTTTCGACGTACTCGGCCTTTTTGCTTTTCCCTCTTTTCTTGAGCCAACTCCAACAGCCAGCGCTGTTATCGCCGAGGCCTCAAACCCTAGCAAATCCGCCGTTCCATCGAGCTGTTAATTCAAGCTATTTTCATTAGATTTGAACATGTTCCGACCGTAATGGCGACCAACGATTATGTTCCTGAGGTATGTTTCCAAGTTTCCCCTCTCCAAGCGTCGGCCGTTACCCTGTATTTCTTCTCTTCTTGAATTTATTTTATCCGATTTCTAGGAAATGAGGAACGAGATCTTGATTCCATCAGCCGCCATCCCTAATGTTTATTTTCTTGGACCTATGGGCGATCCTGATCCATCTGACTTTATCCGTCCAAAAAACCAACCTAGATCCCCTTTAAACAGTCTATAGTGGATTTATCTTCCTAGAACAAAACTCCCTTCAGAAACTGGCCTAAAACGTCTAAGGGATGGAGAGATTGGTTTCGTAGGGTATCTGCGAAAAAGGGCAGAGACTGGGAGCTTTATGATCTGAAACCAGTGTTTGCCACTTTCATTGTCCGAAATAGAGAGGAATAATTCACTCTTGATCTCCGCTTTTTATTTCTGGTCTAATGCTCTGAATGCTTTTATTTTTTGCCACAGCCTAATGACCATCACTTTGGACCGATGTGTATATGTTGATTCGGCCTTAGAATTACTGGACCAGTGCAACCCTATGAGTACTTGAATGTTAGCTCCAAAAGATTGGCCAAGATAGCAGACAACACCGAATGGGCAAGTTATATTCTGAATCATGTTGGAGACTGAATCATCTGTCAGCGAACGAGAATATGTGGCTTTTCTAAATATGTGGTTGGAGAGATTCATCTTTTGTGGGTCGTCTTATGGTCCGACTTATAGTCACAAACTCATGGCGGAGCACCTAGCATTAGGCAAGGACATCCCTCTTGAAAAATATCTGCTAGGAGCTGCTTATCATCTGATATACCAGGTGGCTGCCTAATTACTGAAGAATGAACCAATGTAGACTATCAGCAGCCTTTGGGGGCTGATACAATTATGACTGAATTTGTACATGCACAAGATTGTAAGGCCTGATCTCAGAGACCCGAGCTTTCCTTCTTCTAATTTTGATGAGGAATATAGAGATGAAGAAGGAAGAACTCGACAGTGTACGAGCTATGGCGAGGCTGCATCGGCCATAATAATTGACTTTGATGTTGGCCACCTCTTCAAAAAGCTTTACAGAGGGTTTGATGCGGCCAGTCTTAACTTGGCTACCTTATAATGAGGATGATGAACTGACTTTTCCATTCAAATTCCTAATTTGAATCCGGCTATTCGGACGAGACAGCGGTTGCGATCTTTAATTCCTTTATTAAGCCATGTGTTCTCCCAGCCGAATTTCGTCATGGTCATGGCAAAATGGTTAAAGGTTCCTCTATCCTAGGCAATCCTCCAACCTATGAGTTTTACAACCCTTCTTTTGTGGCCCGTCAGTTTGGCCTCGGTCAACTTCCCCCTCGTCTATTCTTCAAGAACATCCTAAAGCCGAGAGAAGATATTAGTGATGTGCTAGAAGCTTGTAGAGCCTTTCAATTGGGATTAGACCTTTCTTCCTTTTCCTTGCATGACTGGGTCAGAGCCAGTTTTTCTTCCAACCTCTTTGACTCCTGGTGGCAAGAATGGTGTTCCCATCTTTTCTGTGGGTCAGTCCACCCTCTGTGTATAGCTCTGGATGAGGAATTTGTTTCTGACAGTGAGGTAATCTTTTATTCCCTTTTCAGAGAGATTACTTGGTGAATTCTCTTGCCAACTGTTCTTACCAATCTTTTTAGGACATTGAATTCGATCCTCCAAGCCTGGATAGGAGAGGGCATCTTATAGATTACCAGCCATCATGCCCAGTTTTAAGGATGGAATCAACCGCACCTTCTTTGAAGAAGTTGATGAGAACCCCTACCGCTCCCATGATCGTGACACGTCAATCCCCAATGCATAAGGCAGTTTTAGGGGTAACTCAGAAGGCCACTACTAGAAAAAGACTCCGTAGGACAAGGCCATCAGCTGCTCAGGTGAACGATTCATACTTTCCTCAAACTGATGTTCAACTTTCTGATCCCATTTTCTCACAGTTATCAAGCATTGCATCCTAGTCTGCTTTGGGTGTAGGACTACTATCTTAGGCGCTTGATTCAACACCAACCAAACCTTCATCGGCCGATCCTCAACAGGAGCCGATTTTGGTGGAAGTAACCGATGCTTACATAACGACAGAAAATGTGAATTTTTCCTTGATGCTTGTTGAAGTATTTTCTTTAACTTTTTGACTTACTTAGTCTTTTGCCCTTCACCTGACTTTTTACTTATGCTAGATACTTCTCGAGGAAACACCTGATAGTCCACTTAGCGACCTTGTCGGCGCTGAAGATGGTCTTGTTGTCAGTCCATACTCAGGCTGTTAATTCCCTAGCCTAGCAAACAACCGATGGTGAGGGAGTTACTTGCTCCATTCGTTTCTCTACAACAAACGTGAATTAAAAATCCATCCTTGTTATTATAGACACCAATGCTGGAAGCTCAGAGCTGATTCAACCAGATGTCATCGATGCATCATCAATTGTTCCTCCTCTTCTGATAGAGGCTATTATAGAGAAAGTACTATATCTTTTTCGCCATCCACTTTGCGATAAACCGATTCAAACCTCCTAATCAAGATTTCCCTTACACACAGGCGCTCGATCTTCCAGCCCGAAGCTAGTTCTTTCAATCTTGAGGAGTATTTTGATGAAGATGAAATTAGATCGTCAGCCACTTCCTCTAATGAAGCCTTGCTAGAGGAGACTAGAAATTGGCTAAGAAATATATTGCCTATATTTGAGAAGAACATAGCCGATTTGATCCAAGATACTAATTCAATGCAGAGTGTCTTTTTGGCCATTAAAGGTGATCTATCCCTAGCTCTCTCTAGAGTCTTGTTATCTTTGTCTATTTTTGAAGATCAGGCCTTGAAGGTGAAAACTGATCTAGAGGAACTTGTCCAATCAGTGAAGCCCTGCTAGCCAAAGGGGACTCCAACAGGCAAGAGGTTAAAGAACTAACTGCAGTCGATTGATGCTTTGAAGAACTCTTCCTTCGAGACCAATCCAGAGTTATCCCAACTGGAAGTCAAGCATGCAGAACTTGAGATGGAGCTAAAAATGTGAAGGCTGTCATTGATCATCGCAAGTCCATTCTAGCCCAAATACCTAACGCTATCAAATAGAAGAAACAAGAACTGTTGGCCAAAGTAAAAAGAAAGCAGAGCCATCCGTAGTAGCCTTGAGAATGCCCCTGGAATAGCCGAAGAATACGAGCAAAAGATTGCAGAAGCTGATGCGGTTCGGCTTGAAATATTGAAAGTCATTCAGGATGTTTTGAACTTGTAATCCATAGGTTAACACATGTTTCTTGCATAAAATTGACGATAACCATACTTTCCTATTGTCTCGTTGTATCTCTTGTTTTGGCTAAAGAGCCGATTTAAAATAGCCGATCCTAGACTTCTGATCTCAATCCAATTGAGTCTGAAAACATAGCTTTCATTAAGAGAACCCTTCAATTTTTTGCCTTTAGTCGCCCAACGCCGTATTCTCTTCAGCATTAGTAAGGAGACGATTCAGCCTTCTATTAATTATGGTTGTCCACTGCACTTCCCGAGGCGTTCACCTCTTCGCTTCGTAGCTTCAAATACCAACCAATGGTTTCGGCCTCGAACACATCTCCACTCATAACTGTTCCTTTGTACTTCTCCGCCTTCCTAAAACCCTATAGTGGTTCCCTTCCCTTCTCGTAGATCCAATCAAATCCATGGTCAGGCCAGGATAACCAGCGGCAAGCGAGTGGTGGAGGAGATCCTAGAGGAGAACGTGCCTAGTGAGTTAGCGCCTCCAATGTATAAAGTGAGATTTATGGCTTTTGTTCATGGCGACGATCTACAAATCTTCTATTCATAGCGATGAACTCTTCTACTTTGTTTCTAGGTTCAGTCATGAATGATAGCCTTTGTCCTCTTCCTAGGGCCGGCGAGCCCTTTGATGTTGTATCTTCTGCTCCAGCATTGTCATCAGACTCCTCCGACTCGTACAACGATGACTACGCCCAGTGCTTCCTTCAGGAGTGGAGGGCGGCTCAAAACCGCTACTCTGAGGTGACTCAAGAGAATGGCCAGCTTGAGATCCGCCTTGGGGCTTCTCAGGTCGCTCTTCATGCAGCCGAGGAAGAAGCCAGCGCCGTCCGAGCGCGGTTGACTGAATCCGACGCCGCGGTGGTGGGTAAGATGAACTCCATGAAGGCTTTTTACTTTGACTTTCCATTATCTTCATCTTGATAGTCTTTTTGTTTTTGTGATTATTAGCCCTGATAGCGCAGTTGGAATCTCTCCAACTGACAACGAACATGGTTATAGACGCCATCAATGTCCGGGGTTCCCCTATTGATGTTCGTCTCTAAGACGTTCCGGTCCGCGTTCAGGAGATCGCCCTCCACGGTGTTCATCATGGTGCGGCGGTGGCGCTGACCACAGGCACAAGTCCAGACTAGGTACGAGCTCCACGCCATGGAGACTGGTTTTCCAATGGGTGATAGCCCTAAAGAGCATGAGGATCTGCTCAAAGAATTTGTCATGGCAGCGGAGGCCATAGTAGACATCACATCCGCCAAGGATGTGGTGAACAAGATCTTTGGTTAGATTGTATCTAGGGTCATCCGATGAAGAAAGACTCCTATTCTTTCCATGAATGTACCTCAATACAATGCTCTTATGTATGACTATTTTTATCTTTTATTTTTTGCTCTATAGGCGATACACATCGCATCGGCTTTTATTGTCTTGGAAGATTTTTCATTTTTTGAACTAGAGGCGATACCTTTCTGGTACCGGCTATTAGAGCCAAGAACGAATCGACTATCAAATGTTGACTAGGTGTTAGGATAACATACCACATAACTTTTCATATCAAAATTTGAATGATTAATCAGCCCAAGTCAAGCATCCTATTAGGCGAAACAGAACTCCTTCAAGGAATCCACTAACTCTGAATTGCACTTACACTTTGACTCAGCATCCACATACATCAGCCTAAACCCATCTCCAAGACTCAACACTTATTTTTCCTTTAATCCAATGACAAATGTGAAGCCTTGATTTTTTCTACAAACTCTCAGAGCCGATCGTTTGCATCAGCTGTTGGCTTTCATTACTGATCTTAATGAAGCCCCCTTCCCATGACTTGCCAGAAAAACATTCGAATTCTCCTAGTTCCTAAAAGACTAGATCGGCTGCTGCGATGCTCACGGACTCATCAGCGTGAACCAGTTTGACGTCATCTCCATGCCATTGAATCAAACACTGATGCATGGTTGATGGTATACAGCAATTCGCATGAATCCAATCACAGCCTAGGAGCAAACTATACGACCCTTTTCCATAGATGATGAAGAACGTGGTGAGCAAAGTCTTGCTTTTGATTGTTAGTTCGATATTTATTGCCTGTTGGGTCTTAGATGTATTACCTCCAAAATCCTTAAGCATCATGTCAGTCTCCATCAGATCTTCTGGTCCTTTGCCAAGTTTACAAAAAGTAGTGTAAGGCATAAGATTGACAAAAGCACCTCCATCTACCAACATCTTATTCATCGGCTTTCCATCAACAAGACCTTTTATATATAAAGCTTTTAAGTACCGATGTTTGACTGATTTATCAAATATTGCTTGTTGTACAACTGTTAACTTGGCAACTATCTCCTCATACTCCGATTTATCAAAATCCGAATAAATATTGCTTGTTGTAAGGCATAAGATATTGATTGCTGCATTCTGGACAGTCATGTCCGGTAGGCAACTTTAAACCTTCATTCCAGCAATGTCTGAAGAAAGGATAATTCTAATGTAATTCGGCTTATTTCCTTTCATACCTCTCTTCTTTCAGTTGATGCTAGTACGCTTGATCTTTTAACCAACGCTGATAATCCTTTTCCTTTTGCCACTACCATTTATTCAACAGAATCCGAGATGTGACCCATGGCTTTGTCGTCCCTACTTTTGACATCTCCCCCTACTCGTATTGGCTCTTTTGCTCGGCACGACGTCTTCTAATCTCTCTGTACTAGTCAGTCGATATTTGCATCTTGGGATCGACTGTTCTAGCTTCTTTTGATTTGGTCGATGTTAGGACCTTAGTTTTTCCTTTGAATAACCTAGCATCAACCATGTTTTGATCTCCTAGGAAAGGATTATCATCAACTTTTATTTTTCGAGGCGTATCAAATTTGAGCCTTCTCTGCTGAATAGCTCTCTGTATATGCTGCCTAAAGATTCTGCATTCATTAGTGGAATGAGAAGTAGCATTATGGAACTTGCAGAACTTCTTATTCTTCAACTGATCAGGGGCAACATGATATGACCATCGAGCAACTTGATCTGCCCTTTTTCAAGTAAGAAATCGAAGAGCTTATCTGATTTGGTGACATCAAAGTCATAGCTCTCCTCAACTCCTCTTCCCCAAGGATTTGGCACCATTACTGTCTTCTTGCCCCAATTCCATTCAGCTGCAGCAACCTCTTCTTCATCATCTTCATAGCCGTCAACGACTGAGTATGGATCATAAGCTTTGGCTACTGTGGTACTTTTCTAAAACCGGATATCTCTGCGCATACTCTGGAATTGGCTATTGAGCACTTGCTACTCGTTGAGCCAATTGTCCTAAGTTATCAGATTCTTGTCTCAGCAGTTTTTCTTTTCATATTGGTAGCATTCCTTGAATAACTAAAGCAGCTAGTTGATCATTAGGCCAAGTTTAAGGAGAAGCACAAGTTTCTGGTCTCTCGGAACCTTTGAAGAAATTTAGTGTCCGATTCATTAGTCTTCTATATTATAGTTGTCAGATCGGTAATCTTCTTTTCTCCAATCCCAGTGTAAAAATATGTATGAAACTTCTTCTCTAGGTGAGCCCAATTAGCAACGGAATTGACTGGCAATGATGAAAATCAAGTGAAGGCTGGCCCTGATAAGGACAGAGAGAAGAAACGAACTCAATGGGCATCCTCAACTAACGCTTCGCCCAATTGTGTAAGATACCGACTGATATGTTCTATCATGCTTGTACTGTCTTGGTCCAGTGAATTTAGCGAATTCTGGGAGCCTGTAATTCGTGAGGAAGGGTGACCAAATCATACCAGTCTAGATATGGGCGTTTGTACAAAAAGGTCAGCCCTTTTGGCTTTAGACCGAACTGATTCTTCATCATCTTGGTCACCCTTAGCAATAATTCATCAGCTTGCAGATTTAGATTTCTCTGCACCTGCTGACCAATCTATGGATTGAAACCCCGCGTGCCTTGATATCCTGAAATTAGCATCATGTGGAGGGTGTTATAATCTGTGCCATAGTGACACCCTTGTGGAATCTCAATCTGCTAGGTCCCTTTGCTGATTTGTTGCTTGAAGTCTCTGATTGTAGACATAAGGATCTATATCTCTACGAATCCTTTGGATCGATGGTGCTATTTTTTGAACCGACGACGGTATGTGTCCTGATGTGCCAAAATTGATCACCTAGTTTTGACTTTGCCCCACCGGCTGTTGCACATGCTGTACTGACGGTCTAGGATTGTGCTATGTCTAATTTGTAGTAGTTCCTTAAGCCTGTTCAGATGAACCCTAAACTGTCTAGACATCACAACTACCAGCTAGTGCTGCTTTTTGATGGCTGTTACCGACTTGATTGGTCCCTTGGGTCGACGGATCTAGAATGTTATAATAAGCTGGTTCACCCTGACCAACTGGAAATCCATGAATCACCTCTCTCATGGCGTTGTGGAATATGTCCACGAAAGCTTCGTTATGGCTTGATATGGCATCATGAACATATTTATCTATAATTTCCTTAAAGAAACGCATATCTTCAGCTTCAGTTGTGTCTGTCTGCCCTGTGTAACAGAACTCTTAGTAGTGAAAATTTCTGAACAATTGTGTTGCTACGTGTTTTGGTGTAGGACAACAAACATTTATTCTGAAACTCTTCTATAGCTTTGCTGATGATACCCTTATCCCCATTAGGTAGATCTTTATAATGCAGCATAAGAATGTCGTTGTTATTGTGAAACGCCATGATGATTGTGGGGTCCCACCGGGCGTGCCAGAAACGTGTGTCGACACAGAATTTTTATCCCATGCCGAGAACACACGCAGCAAGCTAGAAGGGTCTGCTCGATGGATCTATAGATCCGCCTAGCTTTAGCGCTGGGGATGGTCGATCCTAGCGCACTCCTCTCGAGACATGCCAGTCAATTTGACCCTATAATTGACAAGGAGAGAAAGCTTATCAGTAATTAAGGGCAGGAACTTGCTAGTGTTGTCAGATAGTCCCTGAATGTGCGGTTCTAGGAGCCGATATGAAACAAGATCGACTAAACAGTCGATTCTAGCATATTCATGAGAATACATCGATTAAAGCTCATTGGATTGTATAAGAAGAATCGGTTATCATTCAAGATAAATATCGTTATTTGAGCAGATATTAATCAATGGTAATAAGATGTCAACAATGATTGGTTTATGCTGAGCCAATGATTACAAGCAACCGAACCCCTTTTTATATAAAGAAATAATTCAACACCATTTAACCGTTTAATAAAGATAAATCTAATGAACATGTTAGATCTCATCTATCGCTATAACTAGTGGGGCATGAGGCAGAATCATATAGGCCATAGAAATAACAATAGACTCAATGACCCTAACTCATTACTAATATCAGTGGGGCATGAGGCAGAATCATGCATGCCATAATACAATAATAAGATTATGGGGACTAACACATCTTTCAACCTATCTTTACTTCAACGGTCTCAGTGATGCGAACTGTTCGTGAAAGCATTCGATATTCGACTAAAATAGCCGATTCAGGCATAGCGCATAGTTAAAGTTAAGCCTTATCCAGAATAGATCTACCGAATAACGATCCCCACTCCACGGTGCTAACAGTGGGGTATGAGGTAGAATCACACTAGGCCATGATAACGGGCCATGGAATGGTTTTCGCTAGCCAATAAATCTACTCAAGACAACATACTTTAACTGCACTGCTATGCACGATCAAGATTGATGTAAAACAGCCGCTAAAACATAAGTCATTGTTTAATATACAGATTAGATCAGTTTTAGATTAACAAACGATGGGTTAAACAAGATATAAGGCCGATCTAGATCAATCCCAATCGGGCAGAGTGATATTGCTGTAATTTAGATAAATAATGAAAGCAATAAGTAATATCGGTAACTTAATGAATCTACCAAAGACTATCATTCTACGGTAGAGCCTGATAACTTGACCTTGATCTAGTTCATGCAGTGAGGGGTCAACCAGATCGATGCAACTATACTTGAAATAGGGCAAGAATCGATAACTAACTTATACCAGAGTCGCAGTGGAGGTCGACCGGATCGATGTAGCCGTACTGAACAGAGGTATAAGCCATGACGGTACTTACAGCAAGCAGTGGAGGTCGACCGGATTGATGCAGCCGTACTTGCTGAAGAACTCGCCGAGATCTATTCTACTCCTACTCCTAAGGGGTGGCCGGAGCCAAAAAAGTAAATAATTTATATATTGAATTAATTGTTGTTTTTACAATAGTCGGGGTCTGATATTTATACCCGGAGTCTAAACATGAATTCTACTCGAGCACAATTCGTTACAATCTTTGGCATAAACGAAAACATTCCTAATTTAAGATAACTTGGACTCTAATCTTTCCTTTCTTGCAGAGTCCGATATATAGTTTCCTGGCGCCAACCTAGTTCATCATCGCTATCCGCTGACGTCATCCCAAGAGATCCGATTCTAGAGTCGTATCTAAATTGGCTAACATCGATCCTCATTCAATCGATTCCTTGATTGGCACAACCTTGGAAGCCTACAAGTTCCCGCGTCCTTTTCCCAAATTTTGGTGTAAACAGTTATTGGTAAGAATGTTTCCCGGCTTGATCTCTACGCCTAGACTACCCTAGATAGACTTAGTCATATCTTCTGTAGACTTAGCAAAGTATTCGTCCCACTAGGCCAAAATGCTAGTTTGGTTGTAGGAAGTACTAGATTGTGTTGTTTGTGGCACTACCCTTTGTAGAGGTTTAGGAGGATTGGCCATTGTTTTGTTTCAAGAAAATTTCCAGTAATGATTGAATTGTTCATCGGTCATAGGACCGCACTCCAGAACCAATAGGTGCAAATCCGGACCCATATGCCATAGTAGTGAATGATGGTATAAGATTATCTAATTCATTGATTTGGCTTGGAGAAACCAAAAGAGGTAGAACGGTGACAATAGACCACGTGGTAGTGACTGGCGCTAAATTAGTTGTTTTGGCTTTGGCAACTGAATTAGACAATTTGAGCTAGCTTGTTGATGCATATCCCCATTACCCCTTATAATAATTGAATGAGTTGACTAACAATTGCCACCGAACTTGTCATCTAGGACTTCCATAGAGTTTTTCTATAATCAATGAACATCTCTGCATATCGATCTGTTATAGTAGGATTAGGAGAGCTTGCTACATTGGTTTTTACCTTGATGTAGATACATTGGAAGCAGAGGCGAAGTCAAAATCCTTGAGCTTCGGTATAACTCCATGATGATAGATCATGTAGCATGCAAGCTTCACAATTAGCATGCAAGATCTCTATTCTTCCTCTTCTTCTCGATCTCAGTGAGGAAATCAACAATGAGCTGCTCGGGCTTGAGTGATGTTCTTTGGACTGAACGGATTAGTCGCATCATCCTTTGGCTCAGACATCGCAAAAGATGGTTTGATTGATTTATTCTTCAGTGGAGTTACCAAAAATTGTGTTGATGCAGCAAAGGTACCACACCAAAAGGTCTTGGGTGCTAGGATCACATAACACAGTAACCGATAGTGCACCCACGAAACCTGCCTAGCTGGTTCTAGAAAAGGGCTAGAGGGATGCCCTAAAACCTAGGAACACCTCCCAGGAAGACACATATAGGGTTCTAGATCAACAAGAGCACCTAGAATGTCCACGAATCTCATCGAGAAAAGCGTAGAATAGTAGGATATGGGGGTTGGAAGAGATTAGAGTTTGAGATGCATAAAAGATAGATGTATTGATTTAATACCTCAATTAGTCGTCCCTCTTCATATTTATAGGGTCGAGTAGTCTTATCTGGGCCTTGTTTAGTGCCAAACTTTGGATGTGCAAAGTTGGCAAAATGTACTGTAGCGATACTGCAATATTTCGTTTGTATTTGGTAATAATTGTCCAACCGTTGACTAATTAGGCTCAAAATGTTCGTCTCGCAAAGTACAACCAAAGTGTGCAATTAGTTTTTAATTTCGTCTACTTTTAGTATTCTATGCATGTACCGCAAGTTTGATGTGACGGGGAATCTTCTTTTTGCATAGTGCCAAAGTTGAGAGTTTGGGAGGAACTAAACAAGGCCCTGGTTATAAAACATTTACAAACTACAAAATCCGTACCAAATCCTAACTTCCTTTTGGATTCTACCAAAACTGGCTTAACCGTTTTGGCAAACCTTAGGCAGAGTCACAACCGGTTTCGCCAGACTTGGCCCAAATTAGTTGTCAACGGCCTCCAAGTGGTTGGATGTTGTGAAGAGACTGAAAGAATGCACTGTATTCAGTCAACGGTGATCGCAGAAACAGAGGAACGGAGATACGAAGTTGAAAAACTAGAGATACAACATAAAAGACGGGAGGTGTATGCAGATGCCCATGAGTTAGCTAAGTTTGCATGTTATTCTCTTATTAACAAAGGCCGCTATATTTGGCTTCTCAATCCCTCGTGTTTCATAGACAATTAGACATGCACGTATCTTCTATATATGGATAAAAAAACTCCCAGCTTTGTCTCTAAAAAAAGAATACACGCAGCTATCATGGTGACGGGTTACAAGGGGCATATCGGGGCAAATGTAGGGACAACGATAAACACCAACCAGGTGGTTGGTAGCAAGGCCCCAACAGGCGGGGAGTGGCCATCGTGGAGAGCATCGGCCGTGGCCATCACGATAGCAGGACAGAATAGGTGAGTAAGCAGAGCGCTTTGGATGAATAGCTATGGGATTTATGTTCCTCTATTCGTCGAGAAGTGTTTGATCCCATACCAACATGATCCTTTGGTTCCATCCATGTCATGTCAGTGCTACAATGTCTCTAACGTTTTTGCAACTCTGTAATCGCAAGTGCATTCTATTTTGACATGACACCTATTCATGGTGAACCTTTGCCATTTTCTCTACCTGTTTCATCACGAAGTGGCGGTACTAACTGCTAAGAACTCGAGAAATAATGGGGAGAAAAGGAAGGTGGTTTGACACCGTGCAGAGAATCTTGAGCACTTCTGAACCTGATCCCGTGGAGACGCAGACGGATGCCAAGGTAACAATGTGTATTGTTTTTTATTCACCTTCTCTCCATCAAAGTTTACTGCTTGGGCCCAATCTCAAGAACTGGAATTTCAACATGAGAAGGCTCCGAAGCTGAGAGACAAACCGAGCTTCAAGAAGTTATGGCAATTCGGCAAATCAAACTCGTCCAGTGCTTCCACCTCTGCGGCACCGGCGCTGGATGTGGAGGCTCATCAGCCTCGTCAATTGCCACAGTCACCAGCACCTGATAATAAGCAACATTTCGAGGAGATCACGGCAGAGGTGCAGTTCGTGGAGACGAGATGCGAGGAAGGCGAGTGCATGCGCCCGGCAGAGGAGGCGTCACCAACTTCAAAGGTCGACTCCACCTCCGCACACATGGCAGCGGCAGCGATCGCCCGACCCACCGTCATCTCACCGACGACGTGGTCTGCGCGCTCAAAGGAGGACATTGCCGCCACCAGGATCCAAGCGGCTTGTAGGGGCCATCTGGTATATGTATTCACATCTATCATTTGTTTTCCTTCCATTTGCTGTCTGTAACTGTGTCATCTGGCAAACTGCCAGTAACCTGCAGACATTTTGCTTGCAGGCAAGGAGACCACACCAGGAAAGAGGAATTGCTAGGTTGATGTCGTTGGTCAACGAGGGGTTCGCCGTTAAGCGCCAAACCGAGGAAGCATTGTACTGCATGCAGATGATGACAAGGATTCAGACTCAGATATACTCGAGAAGGCTGAAGACTGAGGAAGACAAGAAGGCTCTCAAGAGTCAGACCAAGGTTAAACAGAGCCTTGACAAAACAAAGGTGTGATGCATTCATGATTTAATGCAACCATTCAGTTCATTGTCTAATGACAAATCCGTGAACTTTGACCTCCATGTTACATTATGCACAAATTGCTAGTGATTTAGCACTAGGAAGTCAGATTAAAAAACTTTGGATTGCTAAATTCTGTTATATAGGAGTAACGCAATATGTATCTAGCAATCTTCTGATATTTGAATCTAAATTTGTTGACAGACTGGTAACGGCTGGGACCATAGCCTGCAGTCTAAGGAGCAGATGGAAGCCGTGCTGAAGATGAAGCAGGAAGCCGCTTCAAGGCGGCAAAGGGCCTTGTCATACGCATTTTCTCAACAGGTATTGATCAACGATCACGGTAGCCTTTTCTAGGTTGTGTTTCATGTTCTACCTCTCAACTTCGTCTCTGCTTTGATCCCTGTGCAGTGGAGGAACAGGAATACCTCTTCTGCGAGAGCTGCGCATGCGCCTGCTCCGAAGTTCATGGACCCAGGCAATCCGAACTGGGGCTGGAGCTGGACAGAGCGCTGGATGGCGGCTGCGAGGCCGTGGGAGAACCAGACCACGGCACCGCCGGACACTGGCCGTGTCACATCGAAGAGTGCCAACAGCCGGCTGCCTCGAGTGACCGTCTCGGTCCAGATACCCACGACCACTGCTACGCCAAAGGGCAAGTCCTTCCGCCCACCGAACTGGTCGTCGTCGCTATCGTCCCCGTCGACACCCCCGCCACGGTCGTCGCCGTTGATCTCAGGGAGGACGACCATGCTGGCGAGCCCAGGGAGCGTCCCACTCCACGCTACGAGCGGCCTCCAGCACACCAAGAGCCTACAGCCAGATCGCCGCCCACGGAGCAGCCAGGAACTCTCGGTAAACAGCCCGCGCCGCACCGTGCCGGCGAGCCCCAGGGGCAGCGGAAGCGGCAGCCCGCTCCACACTTCGAGTGGCGCGACGACCATGCAACTCGAGCGTCGCCCGCGGAGCAGCCAGGACCGCGGGATGAGCAGCCCGCGCCTGGGCGCCAAGGACGCCCCGCTGCGGCGCACGACGAGCCTGCGGGCGGAGCTCCCGAGAAGGCTGAGCCTGGGAAGTGCCATCGCAGCCGCGTCCATGGGAGACGACGAGGGCGCGCCGGTGACCCCCAGCTACATGCAGCCAACAAAGTCCGTGAGGGCCAAGGTCGTCAGATGCCCGAGCCCGTCGGCGGCATTGGCCACTTCTGACATGTTTGACGCTCCCGAGAGCGGTCCAGCGCTAGCGCCTCTACAAGTGCCTCCCTCGCCGTCTTCAGCCAAGAAGCGTTTGTCCCAGGCGTTCGCGGACAAGCCGAGTGCCTCGTCGCCGAGCAAGGTGGCGCTAGAGAGGGTAAGGCGGCACTCGCAGCTTTCCAGTCCCAGGATGTCGCTGTCCTGAGTGAAGCTATAGTCGAAGAGGGAGACGGAAGTATGGAACAAACCAAGTGTGCCACACTTTGTTTTGTGTGTGTGTGTGTTTTTGACTAGTTGAGTCAGGTGGTGCTTGTGTGTGTGTGACGATATAAGCAAAGCGGTGTGAATCAGATGACTATGGTCACGTGCATGGGAATTATGAGTGTGGACGGACGAACTCTAGTTTTTTTTATAGCAAAAAAAAGGAAAAAATGCTCTCCAATAGTTATGTAAAAACAACTCTTTAAATATAACAATTTGATTAATCTTTCCTTCGACTCGTATAAATATCTTTAAATATATCAATTTGGTAAATCTCTCTTCCGACTTGTAGGGTGTGTTTAGTCGCCTGGGCTTCCTTGGCCTAGGTGGGTATGGCCTGTTTACTGCAATTAGGGATGAAAACGGTCGGAAACGGTCGAAAACGGTATTACAATATAGAAAACGAAAGCGGTCGGTTCGGGATATTTCTACATTTTAGCAATTAAAGAGTACAAAAAATGGTTGAAAATGGTTGCGAAACCAATTGAAAATGACAAATTTTTATGTTTGGCAAAATTCAGAAATGATATCATAATATAGAAAACGGTATCATAATATAGAAAACGAAAGCGGTCGGTTCGGAATATTTCCGTACCGTTTTCATCCCTAACTGCAATGCAATATGGGTCTGTTTGGTGGGCAGTATTGGGCTAGTTGAGCTTGGCTTGGTTTTTGTTTGTGAAAGCATCTAAGCCTCTAGTTGGGTTTCGGTGATTAATGACGATACGAGATTACTATAACTAACGTGTGTTTTGCAGAGACAAGTTAAGTTAGGTCATGGTAATGAAAATTGATTGGGCAATTATGGTTTTCATGCCCCCGTCGATGTAATTCGTTTCGATTTTTAAAGGATGGACGACAAAGTTAAGGACGGACTAGTTCTAAGTGTCGTTTGGTGTTGGAGAGACACTTAGAGTAGTTTAGAACCTTTTTTTCTTTTAGCCGTAC
Source organism: Miscanthus floridulus (assembly GCF_019320115.1). NCBI lineage: Eukaryota > Viridiplantae > Streptophyta > Magnoliopsida > Poales > Poaceae > Miscanthus > Miscanthus floridulus. The sequence goes on along the minus strand of NC_089596.1, from coordinate 83,063,632 downwards.
TATTAAGGGGGTATAGACTAGTAGCTTGACCTAGGTAAGTCTAGTGGGTTAGGTGTGGTGCACACTTGCCAAACCTAGCACTTGGTAGCTCAGGAATAGCCCTAAGATCAATAGGAGTCAACTTCATTCACATAGGCTTTCGAGTTAGAAGTGAATGAAGGGTCAAATGACTGACCGGCCGCTGGAGGGTGAGTCCGGTCAGTTCATTTGATCAACTGCAATCGTCAGGTATTGATCGGACGCTAGTCTAGTTATGACCGGACGCTGGAGGGTGAGTCCGGTCAGTTCATTTGATGAACTGCAGTTGTCTGGTACTGACTGGACGCTGAGTGGAGGAGCACCAGACGTTGGGGTGCCTGCATCCGGTCAACTCCAGAGAGGTTATAGAGAGGCTTTTTCTTGACCAAACGCGTCCGGTGTGTGCTGACCGGACGTTGGTCAGAGTCTGGTCAATCAACTGCAGTCGTCTGGTACTGATCGGACGCTGAGTGGAGGTGCTGACCGGACGCTAGGGTGCCTGTGTCTGGTCGACTCCAGTAAGGTTCCAGAACGTGTTTTTCTTGACTGGACGCATCCGGTTGATGCTGACCGGACACTGGTCAGAGTCTAGTCAGAACTTAACGGCTCTCTCTGACACAGTGATGGGTATAACTGACCGAAGCATTCGACCACCCTGACCGGAGCGTCCGGTCATGTAACACCCCTTGTGTTATGCTTGCATAATTGCACTTGCATTCCATGAACATGAGCATCATTCATCCATTCATGAGCTTATATCACTTGAAACATGTGAAACATGACTATGAAACAAAAGTATCATTTCAATTGTTTTTCATCATTTCAGTACATTCAGTGCTTGATTCTTGTATGACCAATGTGTGGTATGGCTAAATATATTGTTAAACATCTTAGCTATGCTTAGAAAGTCATTAGGAACAATGTTCATGTTGATCATTTTGCCTAATTAAGGTTCCAAATCATGGTTTGACTTGTTTTGACCCTAGGACTTTTTGGTTTGACTATTTAAAAAGTATAGCTTAGAATGTTTGCATGTCTGAGCAACCTAAAGCAAAGTTGTAGCAAATTTTATAAGGAACAAAAGTTGTTTTATGACCAACTCATGAAAATGAGCACAACATGTTCAATTTGGGCCCACAAGTTGGATTGTGGTGCTGACTCAACACTTAGAATTTTCTAAGTCAGAAATCAAAGTCCAGTTTCATCTACTCGACTTTGGCTTGATACAACTCGTTATTCTTTGAGAATTAGCTGATAAAGTCTAAAGCATTGTTGTAGCCCTAACATAGCTTTACAACTTTCATGTATACGATTTGCACTGATTCGCCACGATTTGAGAGATCTAGCGCCATCAAGTAATGCTGTCAGCCAACTCGTTGTTTCAACTGAATGCTGAAATTTTGAACTCGGCACAGTGCCGACAGATGACAGCTCCTGGCCGCCACATGGCCGCCATGCGCCGTGGCCGGCCTGACGCCGTTGCTCGCTGGCGAACGCTTGAAGGCCGTGCCCGCTTGCCATCCCACTCGTCCTCGCCCTCTATTTCTTTCTCTCGCGCGCGCTGGAGCCACCGAGAAAAGCCGCCGCCGTGCCATTGCTCCGCCGAGCCCGTGCACCCTCGCCATTGCCTCGCTTCTCACTCCAGCTAGTCTGCGACTCCATTGTTGTCGTCTGGAGCTCTTCCACCTCGCCACCGAGCCGGAGAGTCAAGGTAGGCGCCATTTCTTCTTCTTCTCCGCTGCGGATCGCCATTGCCACCGGAGTCAGGGCTGTGCTCGCCGTGGCCGACCACCATCGGAGCTCTATCCCTCCTTCCTCTCCCTTCCCTCAGTTTCCCTACGTCACCTTGATACTCACGCCAAGCTCAGATCGGGCCGCCATGGCCGGAGTTGGCCGGCGTACCTCGCGCAGCGCCGCCGCAACCGCCATTGCCGCCGGCGACCTCCTCCGCTATAGCTAGGGGGTCCATTTTATACTTCCATCGATGCGAGGCAGTGTGCTGTGCACGTTGGTGCCACCCCCTTCGCCGAACTGCTCGCCGTCGTTGAGCGGTGGCCGGTCAACCGATCTCCCCTGCCTCCGGTCGGCTGACCAGTGGGGCCGGTTGACCCGCTAGGACCCGCTTGTCTGTCTCTCTGGTGTAGTCTTGGGTGCAGATCTGGGTGCACATAGCAGTTTAGGATCCAACCGATTTTTGTTTATAAGAAAAAGGATTTTTCAGATTTAGTTTAAAGCTTGGAAAAAGACCATATCTTGGTCATTTTTGGTCCAAATCTAATGAAACAAATTTTGGTCATGTTTCTTATCACCAGATCTATCTGTTAGAAATATTGCATGTCCAATTCGTGATACTTTTCTGTGTAGCTTTAATTAAATTGATTAAATGCTAATTTCTTAGAAAATGTCTAGTAAATAAAGTATACCTCAGAAAAATATGGTTCTAATTTTGTTAGTCTTCTTGAGTGATGTACTTTGCAGTAAAAATAGAAGTCATGCATGTCCTGTAGGAAAATTTTGAGGTGTAGTTCAAGTACCTTTAATGGCTGATTTTTATTATTTTACTAGAGAGCCAAAGTTGCATAAAACATGCATGTGATAATTTTTGTACAGTGATTGTATGCTATGAAGATCATAGGAAAAATACTAAACCTGTTGTTTGACACTTTTCATAGTGCAAAGTATTTTCATGCTCATATTTGTGCCATAGCTTGTTATTTTTGTGTAAGCTATTTTACTTATCTAAATGACATGAAAATTTGATGGTAGTCTACTTAGAGTAGTACTATGCTACTGTAATTTTCTCAGATTTTTATAAGCACCAGAAATATAGATTGTTGTGGTAGCCCTGATTTAACATGAAATAAAACAATCTTCTTTAATGCGAGTTTAGCTAATAATGTTCGCTTTGGTGTATCTTTGAAGCATCTTAGTTTGCTGTGGTGATTCGGTATGCTAGTACAATGGTTGTCATAGTAGATAGTAGTACATGTTCTTGGATGATGTTGACTACCTTGTAGAAGAGCTTTGCTATGACCTATACATTTCATGCATCATAATCATTACATGTCATCTCTCCGATGCACCTCTGCATTAGCACTTATACATCTGCATCATACAGGATCGCAGGAGGAGTTGCTAGTGGCAGTTCAGGAAGAGCAGACCGGGACCGATCCACAAGAAGTCCAGGCACCGGAGGTGCCAGAGGAAGAGGAGCAAGGAGAGGACTTGCCGGAGTGTGTGGATCACCAACCTAGTTCGTTCGAACGAGGCAAGCCCCGGAGCATTATAAGTCTCCTACTTTATAAAAGCAATTCTTTATATATATATATATGAGTTATATATTACTGCATTAAGTTGTAGGAGTTGATTGAAACCGTTGATGCATTTATTACTATCCTTGCCTACCTTATTACCTTTTCCCTGTTAGGTCAGGATCGAATAACTGCTTAGCCTTGCTTAGACTGGTAGCGATCGGTGATACTCGATCACCTACATTATAGGTGGTTACTGGAAGAAATTGGCTATGGAAAGAATGATATCCTAGATTATAACCATAGGTGATGGAAAACTAGAGACCAGACGGAAAAGTTGGAGGCAACCAGACAGGGTTCTGGAGTGCTGTTAGTTTCCGTCTGTGTCGATTAAGGACCGATCGTTGCTCGTCCCTCTTGTCATGTTGAACGCATGCCTCACATTTAGCTGGCCGAATAAAGTACCTTTCGACCGCGAAGCTAGTGGCACATTTCGGGCCAGGATCTACACGAGTGCGTGTATTGGTGCTGATGGGGGTATGACAGGGGCGCAAAGAGTGAGTCCAAGGGCAGGTGTGACCTGATTCCTGGCAGTCGGGCGGTCTCTGGGTACTATGGCTCCAGATTGTCCCGTGGCTACCTGAAAAGTGTCATTGGTGATCTATAGCTCACTTGATCGGTGGGTGTGGTTTGTGTGAGGAATAAATCACCAGCTGGTTAGGAATCGATTCGAATCGCCATCGCTCCTGGATAGTGAGCACTTGACTCGAGCTACGGCATCGTAGTAATTATTATGGAACAATGATGGTTATCTGGATGGTATGGACATGCTAAAGCTAAATTGGTAACTGGATGTTAATGGTTAATCATGTGATTGCTATAGTACAGGTGCTTACCTAGATGAATAGGTTATAATAAAGATGATGCAAAGTATCTAAAATGATGTTTTCAGGATAGCTTATGCTTTTTGCAAACAAGTCAGCTAGTCCACTAAAGAAAGCCTTGCATAATCCTTGGTGTCGCTTTATTTTGGTTTAAGACGGGTAAGTCTAGCTGAGTACCTTCTCGTACTCAGGGCATTGTTCCCATTGTTGTTGTAGATGGTCAAATGTACTACGGCTATTGCATTAACTGTCTATATCCGGCGATGGGTGACAACTAGGACCAAGGGCAATTGGTCACTCTGTATCTCTTATCTGATGCTTTTGTTGGAGATGACTACCTACTGGCACGGTATCTGAACTAAAAGTGTGTGTGTGGCTTTAAAACTATTTACTTCCGCTATTTCTGTTGAACTTGGTTTGTAATAACTTTATATTCTACACTCTGATGTATCTACTATCATTGTGAACTTTATGTAACATGTGACGGTCCTTGCTAAACTTGTATGATCTTGGTTTGTATGTCGATTGGTTTGAAATCCTTCATGGTTTCATGGACTACCAGGTTATACGGGCTTAAGTTCGCTAAATTATCTGCTTCGACGGAAGATTTTCTTACTTAATCTCATATAATTGGTCGGTTCTGTTACATGGGCCCCAAAACAAGTGCCTCCTCGTGGAGGTGTAGTACGCCGAGCCGGTCGGCGACGAAGTCTAGGCTTCCAAAGAGAAAGGCCTAGGACAGCTCATAGACGGGTGTGGAACCCACATCCCAACATGTGGGAGTGCGGGAAACTCCAACGAGTCATATCGCTTGAGTCCACCATGGCGAAGGTGGCGGAAAGTGGGTCATACGATTACCAAAAGTGTGAATGTATAGCGTCTTCCCCACGGACGGCGCCAACTGTCAGTGCAGAAAGTGACCAACACATAAATATTTGTAGTTTTGTCATAAATTGTGATCGGATGTGGCCTAGCACTCAATGATATAGGGTTTATACTAGTTCAGGCAACGTGCCCTACGTCCAGTTTAAGTCGTTCGGTGACTTATTCCTAAGCCTAGGTGCTCGAAGTTTGCAGTGGGGTTACAAACGAAGAGGAGAAAGATGGGGGTGCAAGAAGTTCGGTCGGACTCGGGACCAAAAGGACGAGAGAGGCGGGAACTCCTATGTGCGCTAAGTGTTCGAGTGTGTGCTCGAGGTATGAACCTGGTGGTTCTGTTGTGGTGTTTTGAATCGATCGTAAGTGAACTGATCTCCCCTTTTGGTAGAAAGTGCATCCCCTTTTATAGATGAAGGGGATGGCCTTACAAGAGAGAGAAACAGAGGGAGTGTACGTGTGTTAAGTCTTGTTGCCCACGCCATCGGGTACAGGATGATTATAGGCGCCCATAACACTGTTTTATGTCAGATGTATGTGGGAGGTCGCATCGTCTTCTTCTGATATGGCAGACGTCGGTGCCTGCCATACTATTGATGCCTAGAGGCATGCAAGGGTTTTTACCGTGCTCGCTTGGTAGGGTAAATGCCGGTGCCCACAACACTGTTGATGCCCAGAGGCATGTGGGGAGCCTTACCGTGTTTGTTTGGCATGGGAGTTGATGGCACCCACAACACTATAGGGCAAATGTCGGCGCCCACAACACTGCTTGAGTTCTGACATGCTAGGAAGGGTGCATGGTACCGTTCTGACATGCCCTATCGGTACTGTCCTGCATGTGTATAGGGTATGGTCCTTGGTATTACGGTTGACTTGAGTGCCCTGCCTTACTCTCTTCATCCGTTTCCTAGTCCTCACCGAGCGGGCATCCCCGATCGGTTGGCCATAGTCGGCTCTGATTGCGCTAGTCGGAGAAGAACTGTAAGCAGGGGTTCGGCGCATCCCTAGTCAGAGGTGCAGGGTCAGAGTCAGAGGTGGTGTTTGCCCAAGCCTTTCGGTCGTAGAGGATGTCCGAAGGTGTGCCGGAGTTGGAAGCGAGTGCTTCGATCGGAGAGGCGGGCCAAAGTTAGAAGCAGGCGTCGTTCCTCCTCGGCCAGGCCTTCCGGTCAGAGATTTGGATCATCCTTCTGGCCTGTCATTTAGGTATTTTGGGCCGGCCCAGGAGCCGTGCGTCGTTCGCAATGTTGTCTGCTGGGCCGAGCCTTTGTTGGGAAGCCGGTCCGTGAGGGACCCCGGGTTTATGAACCCGACACCTATCTAGCCTTTTTTAAGTGAATTTATCCAGTATTTGTTCTTTGATTGTCATGTGGCTAGGTTTGTTTGGAGAGTCTACCAAGTGGGTTTTTATCTCGAACCACCAAAAGATTTAACCGACTTATTTAGGGTATGGGTTGATACAAATAGACCAATACTTTTTTTTAGATTGGACTCCTAGTGTACAAGTTGTATTATTTGTACTCTACACAACACACTCACAGCACCACACATGCACACCCCTAGAAGCTACAACCTATACGCCTCAACGTCCTTCTGGAGATCACCGAAGCCACGCGAGCCTCGTAGACGATGGGCACGCCATAGTCCCATTGTAGCGCCACGTGAGTGTCCAGGACCTGCATATATTTAGGGAAAAACCCCGGTGCCACACCCGGCCGATCCACAACTAGGATTCGAACACGGGTGGGTGGCCTCCATGACCGGAGCGCTCACCACTGCGCTACTAGCGCGTTGGCAAATAGACTAATACTTGCGTTCTCTGATTTGTGTGTGGGGCAAGTGCAATCTTTTGGTCTGTTTGGCTATTTAGAAACAATGAGATTTTTTATAAAAACGACTATACTCTTATTTGCAGGTTATTTTAGGACAGCTTATTGGACCCGTTTCTAAAATACTCTGCAGAAGAAGAGCAACATGTCTTAGAAATATTCACCAAGATAGATGGTCGTCGTTGAAAAGGCTTAGCATTTAGTTAATCATCCCTTTGTTTGGTTTTGCTTTTGTGGGCTAAAAACAACAAGAATCTAGAACTATTATAAAAATTAGTTGTATGCAAAACCCTTGCAGAGACCAAAATAAAATTCTCTTTTAAAAAAATTAAAAATAGACTCATGATATATCATCTCATCTAAAACGGTAATGCTTGGTTGAGAGCATCCGGACGGACGGACTGACCCATGAGCATTATGCCCAAGAAAAAAAGAGGGTGGTGCACTTATAGTCAGGCGGGGTCCGCACCCATCCTTTCTGCCAGGCAGCGTTTGGGAGCGCGTGCAACCACTTGTTCGGGGTGCATGTGGCGCATGGGGACCACGCTGCGGGTGACCATAGAAAGAGAGGACTAGTAGCCTGTTGCGTCCGCTGCTGGCTGGATCAGTTGGCCAGGTCTCTAGGCAGACGTGCCCAGGGCAGCAAGCCTCCCTACCGCGCTTCCCTCTGCGGCCTAGTGCCTTAGGCTTGCTACTGCTTGCCATGTTGATCTTCTCTCTGTGTGTTGTCTGTACCTAGGCCAAGCTTCCCCTGACGCATGGTGCCTGCCGCGTTGCTGCTTTGGCCGACTAGCTTAGGAGCTTAGCCAGTTGCAAGGCTGGCCAGGTCGCTTGCCTATTTATGATAGGAGCATAGGCGCTGAGTATTGGCCCAAATTTTTTGTCACTTCATGGGATTGAGCTCTGTATGTTTTATGCGCTTTAGATGTATGTTTTATCTAGATGTTGCATGTGTTTCATCTGGATGTTGTATATATTGCAATGGCTATACACGTATGTTACAAGTGTATGTTTCATCTGTTTCAGACGTATGTTGCAAATGTTTTATCTGGATGTGGCATATGTTTTAATGGTTATACACATAGGTTTGCAAGTGTATGTTTTAAACGTTTTATCTGTTTTAGATGTATGTTGCAAATAATTTTATCTGGATGTTGTATATATTTCAGTGGCTATACACATATATTGCAAGTGTATTTTTAAATGTTTCATTTGTTTTAGACGTATGTTGTAAATGTTTTATCTGGATGTTGCATATATTCATTGGGCTATACACATAGGTTGCAAGTGTAGTTTCAAATGTTTCATATGTTTCAGACGTATGTTGCAAATATTTATCTGGTTGTTGCATATGTTTCAGTGGCTATACACATAGGTTTTAAATGTCTATTAAAAGTGTTTCATTCTATGTTAGATGTATGTTGTAAGTTTGTATGTTGCAATGTTTTTTATCTAGATGTTTGTAAACGTTGCAGTTGCTGTATACATATGTTGCAAGCGTGTGTTGTAATGTTTCAACTGTTTTCAGACGTATTGCATAAGTGTTTAATGTTGTAACATTAGCATGCGTAGGCAGCGACGCATGAAAAGGGGGGTCCCCCGCGGGCATAGCTGTCCCCATGTTCGCAGCAAGCGAAGCTGGCGTGGATGGTCTCCACTTGCATTCGCATCACTGGGCATGGGACGCGTAGCTGCATGTGTACGTGCACCAACATGTTGGGGGCGGGGGTGTTGGCGCGCAGTTGCGTGCGGCATGCGAGAGCGGGTGTGCAGGCGTAGCAGTTTGCACATGAGTCAGTAGTTGTATGCGGGGCTGGCATGGGCGTCCGCCGTTCGGACGTTAGCCACGCCCCATCTAAAATGGTTTTGATTCGGCAATCTAAACGCCCTGTTCAACTAATCCATGTCGAGCCGAAGACACAAGTGTTGGGCTTGCCAGATCTATTGGGCCTTGGCGTCGGCACTTGTTAAGTGGAGCTTGTTATCGGCCCAGGCACAATAGCTGAAGATACAGCTACGCTGCAAAAGCCACGCTGACAAGTAAAGAACATATCTATAATATTACCTGCATCTTGTGGATGCCGGCCGCTGTCAGGCTCAGGCTAAAACTAGACGCAAGATCTAATGAATATATGATGCTTCAGACGCAACGACGGCCAGCCATACTCATGAAAAAGATAATAATAATCAAATGTAAATAAGTGAAACGATAAATAAAATATAATATAGAACAAATGCATAGAAAATAATATATAATAAGAAAACATACAACACCATAGGAATATTACTAGAACAACCTAATATATACCATAAACATCTTATAGATACTATATGAACATAGCAACATACATACTACATCATGTATGGACATGAATACTAGGGAGAAACTCTAGAATACATCAAGAAAAATCTCAATAAAAATGCTATGAAATATATAACAAAAATATAGATAAAAAACAAATATAAATATAAAAAATTAATGAAAGATAAGAAAAAAATAAAGAAATGGAAAAAGGAAAAAACCACGTAATATTGGGAAATAGAAAATAAAAGAACATAGCATTGATCCCATAGGTAATACATGGACAAACAAAAATACATCATGGAGTATCCTACGTGAACAAAAACAATACATCATGGTCCATGGAGCATCTTATGGGCGTTGTGTGAATAATAATAAAAAAAAATACATCATTAAATATCACATATGTATTACGTGAACAAATCAAAATAAACGATTAAACATCTGATAGGTACTGTAGCAACATCTCATGAAATAAAAAACAAAAGAGTTAAACATAAAAATAATAGTAAAATAATTATTTCAAGTAAAATTAAAAATAAAGAGAAGTAAAAATGAAAGTAAAAGATATGAACATCTCATGAAATAAAATAAATAAAAAAGAAACAAAAAATAGGGAATAGAATGAAATAGAATCAAATGAACAAAAGAAAGAAAGACAAAATGAAAGGAAGGAAAAAAGAAAGAAAAAAAAATCACATAATGGCACGGCAGGCCACCACGTGACTCCATCATACTGAGGTAGTCGGGAGACGCAAGTTCACCATTTCCATCTGGCCGTGGCCCATGGGCCCATCATTTGACAGCCCATTCTTCCGGCCCATAATGTTTGGTTTAAGGAATGAGTTTATCTATCATCTTCTCACTTAATATTTTTTATTTGGTTTGTGGAATAGAATAGGTTAATGTGTCATCAACTCATTCGTCTTAATGTAATAATTAATACTAGTGTAAAAAAATTAAATGAGTTCACCAAATCTGAAGATGCATCACCTTGTCCAGAATTGTTTGATTCCTCCAACCAAACCCAGTGTTCAACTAATCCATGTTGGGCCGAAGACACGGGTGCTGGGCTTGCGGGATCTCTTGGGCCTTGGCGCCGGCACTTCTTCAGTGGAGCTTGTTATCGGCCCAGGCACAATAGCTGAAGATGCAGCTACGCTGAAAAAGCCACGCTGACAGCATGTCAGTGCCAAAGCGGCGCAGATCAGGATTTGTCATGTTTTTTTTAATTTTTTTCAAAGACCATATGTCATGATTTTTTTGGTGCCCTTTGCAGCTGCTCAGATCGAAGTCGGACATATGCCGAGTGATCGGGTCGGATGGTCCTGCTTACAAGCAAGAACATATATCCTATAATATTGAATATTTCTGAATCTTGTGGATGCCGGCCGCTGTCAGGCTCAGGCGAAACTAGACGCAAGATCTGATGAATATGATGCTTGGGACGCAACGACGACGACCAGCCTACTCAGATCCAGATTATTCAACAGGCTAATCATCGCAGAGCTTTATACGATGAATGCAGCAGCAGCTTGTTGGATAGGATAGCCGATGGCCCTTAACTTTTGACTGGAAATCTCACCTGCTGCGTCGTCCCTGGCGTTTGTCGTGTAGAGCCACTAGGGGAAGCCCGCCCGTTCCGTCCGCGGCAGGTATGGCGCGCGCCGGCCACGCGCCGGCTGCGGCGGCGCGCGGGCTGCCCCGCTCCCGGCACACGCGCGCTTTGTCATGGGCGGCATGGGTGTTTGTTGCTGTTGCTGTGCACGGGAGATCGCCGCCGGCCGGATGCTGACTTGGAGCCATAATCTATCGTCAGTCCTTTCCTTGCCCATATTGTGTTTTGTTTGCTTGGGATCAATTATTAGGCTTTTTATATATAGTTCGTTCATCCGATCCGGTCATGATCAGGTGATGTTTTATCTATCGTTAATCTAAATTAGAAAAATCATCACTTATTCATGGCAAGATAAATTATATGATTATAATCTTAACAAGAAGATTTGTATCCCCCAAAATAAGGGCATATTACTTATGGATATCTTACGAGTAGAGATTTTATTTGAAAATTGGTTTATGAAATATATATATTTAATTTGTTACAAGAACAAGGATAGAAGTGGTTAATTTCGAAGCATATATAGAAGTACTTATAGATATATCTTTATTCTGACAAGTGTCGAGCCAGAATATATTTTGAAGGACCTTCAGTTTTATGATATTTGCCAAGGTTTTCCAATACAAATCTACATATTTGTCTTGCATGTCTCCAAACTAAAACATTTTTAAAAGTTGTTGATGTTTATTAAGGTTTAACTTTGACCAAATCTTGCCCCGAACAATATGTTGAATGTATCCATAATCCAATATAGCCTAAGAGCATCTCCAGTGGTCCCCCTTTCCTAACCCCCAATGAGAAAAAAACTGTTATTTTAGAGATCTTTTAGCTCCAGCAATTTTCAAACCCAACCCTAATAAGAATTTTTTTCAGTCCCTCAAATCATAGCCTCCCACCCCTCAAATAAAAGGGAGACCTTTCCTCCCCCAATCCACTATTTTTCTCATTAGAGATTGGATTTTCTTGTTCTGTTGGAGGCAAGACCTTCAAAATCCCAAAACACGTTTTATTTATCTTCCCCAATAATTAGTTTTTAGGTTGTAGTTTTCTCTTACTGCTGCAGATTAACGAAACAAAAAGATCATCCACAATGGAGTATCGACTAAACGTGACAGCGTGGCATAAAAAGTGCCAGCACGGCAGCACCTTTCCTTTCTATGACATGTCATTGCTCGTAAAAAGAAGTAGCAATCATTTTAGCTGACCTCACCTTCTCCTGGTGCTGTTTCCTTCTGTCCTTCTCTACCCAAGTGAAATGAAAAAAAAAAAAAAAAGGCGCGCGCGGCTGCTTCTTATAAAGCGCCTGCAATTGGTCCATTGCCAAACGCCCTGTAACTAACCAGCACTCAAGGACCGATTGATCGAGCTGAGCCCCCGTTAGGAGTAGAAAAATATAATGGGTGTCTTCCAACAAGGCGATGCGACGATGAGCGTCATGATGAGGCCGGTGCTGCACCTCATGGTCGGGCTGGTGCTCTACGGCGTCGCCGAGGAGATGACCGTGCCGGCGCTCGTCGACAAGGTTACCGCCGCGCTCTGCCCCGCCGACGACTGGTCTTGCCCGGAGGCCCTCTACCTCACCGGCCTGCAGTCCTCGGTATGCCTTCAATTCCTTCCTTCCTAGCACCCTGCATTATTCCGGCCGTTTGATGTTCTAGGACAATCATATGTGTTCTTCATCAGGTTCTTGTTCATTCAGTGGTTGCATGTTGTTTCGTCAGTTAATTGCTTTCTGATTGCAGGTTGGAGGGATTTTCAGGACGATAGGGTTCACTCTGATGGGCCAGCTGGCTGATGAGCATGGCCGGAAGCCTCTCATCCTTCTCACTGCCTCCACTTCCATCATCCCGTTTGGTAATATAATAAGAAAATATGTCAATGTGGGCATTTTTGTACATATATAGTAGTCCATCTGCACTTGGTACTAATACTTGTTTATTGCTCATGGATGCTACTTGCAGCTGTGCTTGCTTGGAACAATTCAAGGACTGCTGTGTATGTCTACCTTGTTCTGCGTACCCTCTCATGCATGAATGGCCAAGGAACCATATTCTGCCTCGCTATTGCTTACACGGTGAGAATAGTAATCCTAGTCTCCTCGTACGTCTTTGTAGGTAAACACACACACACACACACACACACACACACACACACACACACATATATATATCATTCATTGAACTGCTCCTCCCCGTACTATTTGGCATTTTTCTAGATGTAAAATTATGTCCGGGAGAGTACTATGGTTTTATCCATCTATCAGTAACAAAGTATTAGCATGACATTTTTTTTAACAAAGTTGCCAATAACTTTTGGATTTTGCAACGAATTTTACTTTTTTTTGCGACTAAACAACGAATTTTACTCTGCCTAGGAGCTAGACCAGAGGCCTTGGGCTCTAACCAATCCCAATGGCAAAGACAAATCGAAGGCAGGGGCTTTACTGGCTCTCAGAGGAGCCGCTTCGAAAAGCCACCCCCCTCCCACACACACACCCCCACCCACCCACCACTACCGGAAACAGTCAATTTGCCGAGTGCAAGGGGGTTTGCCGAGTGCAATCCTTTGGGCACTCGGCAAACAAGCTCTTTGTCGAATGCTGTGCGAAAAAGTAACTATATGCCTGCTTAAATTGTAATGAAAGAAGAAAAGCTCCCTAATTTACCATGTTCGTGCTTGGAAATATTATGTTAGGATTATTCGTGTGCATTGTTTTAAGTAATTTGAAACCAGAGATGTAACAATCAAACAGATGTTTTTTAGGCTATATTTGTTTGGTGGTTTGTGAATAACAGATAGTGATTCAAGGGTTATAAAAAACATTATGCTAATTAGGCAGATGCAGTTGAACCATCAAGGAGGGCAGCTGCATTTGGCATCATGACTGGAATTTTCTCTGCCGCGCACAGTCTGGGGAGCGTGTTTTCAAGGTTCCTGCCTGAGAGGTGGATTTTTGAGGTATCGGTAGTTAATGCTACTTATATAGTTGCATCACAATTTCAATTTATGTACTTTCTCTTTGCTAACATTAAATCTTATAAGTGCTTTACTTTGGTTTATTAGGTCTCGATTGTCTTGTTGATCTGTTCTATCCTCTACATGAAAATATATTTGGTTGAGACAGTCCAAAGAGCTTCTTCTACACCTTCTCAGCATTTGTCGATGTCATCTTTGCTTGTCAAGTTACCACAAGAACGTTGGGAATCTATCAAGGAGAACATTAGCATAGTCAAAAACAGGTAACCCTTGCACATTGAGCATGAAAGTTAAATAGTCAAGGAATTCATGATGAATAATGAAATTCATGTAAAAATCTATTTAGTGTTTTACCCCTCCTTGTTCATGAGGGAAAATGTTAATTATACTTATATGTTTTTCCTTGTATCAATCTAAATAATAACATTGTGCTTCATGCCTATGTGCTAGTTTAGTGGTATTCAACAATTAAAAAATGTTGTTTTCTTGAAGAAAAGGAGTAATATGGACAAAAAATTTGGAATGTATAAAGTGCTATATGAGTTCTTGATTATCAAAATTAACAGTTTTCTATCACAATTGTTTTAAAAAAGTTATGAAGGGACTAAACAGAACATGATACAACTGGTAGATCGCACACGAAGGGAGTTAAGAAACGTTCTTCAGCTTCCACATCTTGATAGTTGTATACAATGAACATTAACTAGTTTTGAAATTAACAAAAGTTTGCAATTTCCTTTTTTATTAAAGAATGCCTTTATTTCAGCTTCTGCATAATGTCATTCCTTTTGATTTCTTGTCTTCCTATGTTGTAGTGAAACACTTAGGAGAATCTCATATGTTGCCTTCTTTTATAAATTGGGCATGATTGGCATTAGCGACGTTCTAATGGTAAATGGTTGTCTCACTTATGTTTTTTATGATATATTGTTAAAAAAACTATATGGAACTTTAATTATCTTTTCTTTTTAGTATTACCTAAAGTCCGTATTCGGCTTTGACAAGGATCAGTTCTCAGAAATTCTAATGGTGGTCGGCGTTGGTTCAATCTTTTCACAGGTGCTCTTTCAAGATTTTATTCTATACCAACTAAACTAACATATATATGTTGCATGGCCTGCCAATTGTCAAGTTAGTTATCTGTGGATTTATGATACGGTTTTCATACTGTAGATTCTGGTGCTCCCCTTTCTTAGCCACATAATTGGTGAAAAAGGCGTCTTATGTATTTCAATACTCGCATCCATTGCTTATGTAAGTGAGAAGTTATTGCACTGAGATTTTGTACTCTGTTTTACTAGTCTCAGATTCACTAATTTGATATATTGACCTATTAATTTTGGGGAAATTTTTTCCAGGCTTTGCTTTATGGTGTTGCATGGGCTTCGTGGGTATGTATCCAATCAAATTTACTGAAGTCATCAATTGATTTATGTTTTCATTAACGAACCTCAACTAATTGATGCTCTAAGAAAAATTATCACATATTGATGGATTTACCACTTGGTACAGTTACAAAAGCTTTGTCCATTTACCTTCTACTGTATCCTGCAGGTTCCATATTTTAGCTCTTCATTGGGTATCATCTATGTTCTAGCCAAACCAGCAGTAAGTCAATCCTACTTATTTGTCCTGTATGCACTATGACTTCAAGTTTTCACAGTTAAAAATAATAATCTAAGGTGACAGTGTCTGAAAAATATTCAGAAAAAGATGCCTTTTATATTTTAATACATTCCAGTGATATTCGTAAATTTGTTTACATGAAAAATATGCAATTCTGCAGATATATGCGATCATTTCTGGTGAAGTACTCTCAAGTGACCAGGTACATATACAATCCTGACCTCCCCTGGCTTTAATTAGTAATTCAAACTTGAAAACTTCTATCCTAATTCCTATGTTCCTAACCATGTCTCCTCTATCAATATATTTGCCTAGCATATTCCTGCTAGCAGTTTTAAAAAAAAGTTCCTAACCATATGCACCATTGTCTCATTGTATTATCTTTACAGGGAAAAGCGCAAGGTTTTATTGCAACCGTGCAATCTGTAGCTATATTGTTGGCACCACTATTTATGAGTCCACTGACTTGTAAGCAATTGACTTTCTGGTATCAAATTGAAAATTTTCATATATTTCTGTGCCACATGCACAATGTTTTTTGTATTTTTTCTCTCATCATTTCCTCTGTTTCAGCTTACTTCATTTCAGAGGAAGCACCTTTCGATTGCAAAGGTTTCAGCTTTATCGTTGCTAGTTTGTTCTTGGTCAGTCCTCTTCCTCTCAGGTTCAGGGTGATAGAAAATGTCAGTATGCAACTGGAATCAGTACTGACTGTTTTTCTCAAATTCTGAATATTTTACAGGCAATCTCCTTTTGTTTTGCTTGGATGCTTAACCCAGGAAGCAAGGATAAAGGCACAAAAGATGTCGTTTCAGACAGCACTGATGAGGAAGCAGCGCAAGCACCACTATTGGCAAAATGGCCTAGATCATGACTCCAGGAAATTGAGCTATAAAATTCAACTAGAAGGGAACCGAGTGTGCATAAAATTGTAGGATATGTGAATTATAGTACCAACAACATAGGGCCTGCTTGTATTATAGTTTCTGTACATACACCAGAATGAAAAAGCTGATCACCTGTGTCATCAATACCGACAAGTGTGAAGTGATAAGTTTTGGGATTATCTATGTGCTAACTTGGTGCTAAAACCCAGTGTTTTGTGCAATTCAGTCTTTTCTGCTTTAGGCAAATGAATGTTTATATTATATACCTCATTTGCTGGAAGCTTGGAAGAGCAACACAAATTGGTGCTTTAGTAGTCGAATGCAGTCCAGTATTAATGAGAGTGTCACATTAACGTGGCGCTGTCAGAACAGAGACTATTTGAGTTTCCCATTGTGATGGTAATATCTGAGAACAGTCACACAGAGTAGGTGAAAGGAAAGGTGTGCCTTTCACCAATCCAGGAGAAGAAAGCAACAACTAGTGATAGAGATAGCTCCCTGCGCAAACAAAATATGATAATGATTAGATCTGGGCGTTCGTCCATCGTCGCATGCCTCCCGCCGCACACCCCATCTTGCGCCCCTCGCTCCTCGCTCCCACCCATCACACGCTCCACCTGCGCCTCTCGCTCCTCACTCCCACCCACGCCGCTCCCTCCTGCGTCGTTGCGCGCGCCGCCCGCCTATGCTCTCCCCCATTCTCGCCCTCCCCAACTCTCGCACTGTCTCTCTCACGTCCGCTGTCAGCAGAGTGCCTCCCCGACCTTTTTCCCATCCCCAGCACTATCGGGATGCCTCGTCGCCATGGGGCGCCGCCGCTGCTCCTACCAATGGCCGTTGGGCGCACGTGCCAGGGCGCCTCAGGTCGTCCCAGGCCGAGCCAAGGGCACCCACGAGCACGGCCGGTGCTGGTGGTCCCGCGCGCCGCCGCTCACCGCCGGCGCCCCACCCCGATGGCCGGAATTGACCGGCCCCGGCCTCCCCTCCCCCTATGTTACAAATGTATGTCTTAAGTGTTTCAGATGTTTTCATATGAATGTTGTAAGTGTTTCATATAAATGTTGCAAAAGTAGATCGGGATGTTGCACATGTTGCAAGTGCTTTAGAGGTATGTTGCAAGCGTTTGTTCAAAATGTATCACCTGTTTCAGACGTGTGTTGCAAGCGTTTTGATCTGGATATTACATATATTTCACACATATGTTGCAAGAGTATGTTAATAATGTTTTATCTATTTTAGCCTTATGTTGCAACAAGTGTTTTCGTGTTGTAAGTTGCAAGTGTTTTATCTGGATGTTCCATATGTTTCATATATATGTTGCAAGTGTATGTTCTAAATGTTTTATCTATTTGAACGTATGTTGCATTAAAGTGTTTTATATTGTTTGGAGAGTCATGGGGTGTGGTGAGTGATGGGTGTACGGGCCAGGCGCCGAGGGGATGGGGCGCGGCGAGTCAGGGGCCTGCGGACGGGGCAAGCGAGGGCCAGCGGTCGGGGCGCGCGGCGTTGGGGGCCTGCTGATGGGCGTGCTCGTCCTCAGCCATTTGTCTCCGCTCCTAGGTCCCACCTGCACGGAGAGAAGATGGGGTTAGGGGGAAGGAGCGGCGGGCGCAGCGACAGGGGCAGGGTGCGCGTGGGGGAAGGGGCGAATCAAAGCGGATGGGGGCGGGCAGCACGGGCGTTCGGACGTCCGGGCGCTAGCCACGCCGAACAAAATAACCAGCACTTGTGCTGCTCTGTTCACATATTAACTACTCACTGGAGTTTTCTCTTCAATAACTGCTATCATGACTAATGCAACATGAGAACACAGTAGTAGTGAGAAGAGCAATAAACCCTGATTTGAAATAGATATTTCAGGATCCTAATGTCGAAGCACTGCCCCAAACAAGCAAAAGGGGTATTTCCTTTTTTTTAAGAGAAGCTGGCAGGTTAAATGCCCGGTCTATTTATTAATAAAGAAGTAAACATGTACATACAAAAGTAAACACCGAACACTCTAGACCACCACCACCGAGAACCATCACACCACATTAGCAATGACACGTTTGACCACCACAATCAAAGCGGCCCATTAAACCAAAATCCACTCCACCCAATGCAACAACCACCAGGGTTCACAAAGCAATATCTCCATGGGGGAAATGGCATCCGCAGACGCCGTCAATGCCAACTGAAATAGCATCACTGGTTTTACAACCAGGAAAAAAAACCTCTAGCTAGGTAGAGGTGGGAATAGGGAAGAGGGCACATGAGACAATGCCTCCAGCGAGGCATACGACACCCACAAGCATCACCATTATCAGCATCATCGGAGTAGAGCAAGGACTTCTGATCCCATTCCAAACCACAAGTCCATAGCAAGGTTCTGGCAGAAGTGGGCCGCCACGAGCGAGTTGTCAGCCACACCAATCAGGTCACTGGCATGTGTGATTCGTGCTGCGGTGCTAGCCTAAAAGTCGGTGCTAGCACATAAGACAGTCACTACTGGATTCAGGTTCTTTGCCGAGCACTTGGCAAAGGCCAAATTGCACTCGGCAAAGAACACACGGCAAAAAATTGATCGGCAAAGACCTCTTTACCGAGTGTCTTTTATCGGGCACTCGGCAAAGACTTTGCCGAGAGCCCCGGGGGCACTCGGCAAAGAAAAGCGACCATCACGGCGCCAGCCCCGTTGACGGTGGCTTTGCCGAGTGCCAACCCTGCAGGCACTCGACAAAGATTTTTTATATATTTTTTAAAAAAAAATTCTTTGCCGAGTGCCCCCTGGCCGGCGATCGGCAAAGTTTGAATTTTTTTTTAAAAAAAATTCTTTGCCGAGTGCCCTCTTGCCGGCACTCGGTAAAGTTTGAATTTTTTTAAAAAAATTCTTTGCCGAGTGCCCTCTGGCCGGCACTCGGCAAAGTTTGATTTTTTTTTAAAATTCTTTGCCGAGTGCCCTCTTGCCGGCACTCGGCAAAGTTTGAATTTTTTAAAAAAAATTCTTTGCCGAGTGCCCTCTGGCCGGACTCGGCAAAGTTTGATTTTTTTTTAAAAAAAATTCTTTGTCGAGTGCCATAGTCATGACACTCGGCAAAGATGGAAAAATGGTTTTCCGAGCGCCCATTTTTTCAGCTTTGCCGAGTGCTGTGACCATGGCACTCGGCA
This sequence comes from Miscanthus floridulus, assembly GCF_019320115.1. Classification (NCBI taxonomy): domain Eukaryota; kingdom Viridiplantae; phylum Streptophyta; class Magnoliopsida; order Poales; family Poaceae; genus Miscanthus; species Miscanthus floridulus. Next base: position 83,044,221 of record NC_089596.1, on the reverse strand, counting down.
ACGGGGTCCTTTGTCGAGTGCAACACTCGGCAAAGTGACCCAAAACGACAATTTTTTTTACATTCCATCATGACAAATAAATTCATACAAACATATATCACATATATATCTCATCCATCACATATATATCTCATTCATCACATATATATCTCATCCATCATATATATATCTCATCCATCCACACATCCATCCGCACATATCATATTCATCACAATATATATCACATATATAATAACAAGTGCTCAAGTCCATCTAAATAAATCCATAAGTCCATCAAAGTCCACAAGTGCATCACAAGTATATCATAAGTCCATTACCAAGTGAACAACAAATGAAAAAAATACAACGTGCACTCATCTCAGCCACTGCGACTGTGGTGAAGGTCCATCATTCGGAGGTGCATGAGGTGGATTATTCGAACCACCATCAGATGGAGACTACACAAAGAAGAAAAGATTGCATGTGAGACAAAATTATTTGGATAGCTAATCTAGGAAGGTAGAGGCCATACAAGCAAAGCACAAGCGAAAGTAAAAAACTTTCATACTCACAGGAGTAGCTGGAGCTGCAGGACGTGGAGACGGAGGTGGAACCAACAGCCCAGCTGGCAGAGAGAAGCCCACACGTTGCCCAAGCCCTTGTAGGAACTCTGTAATGTCCGTCAGCCTCTGCGCCTGGGCCTGCCGCTCGGCCCGCTCGGCCTCCAGCTGGGCCACCATCCTCTGGTGCCCGGCCTCCAGCTCCTAACGTTGCCTCATTTCTTGTTTCAGCCAGGCCTGCAATATTTCACTCCAATGTTTCAGTAATGCAAAGCTAATTAAGGTGTGTAAAGATCAATGTATGACGAGTAAAACAGGAATAACCTTGAGTGCGTCGACCGAATGGCCGGGCTCTCGCTCGTACTCCGTGCTCGGATCTAGGAGAGAGAGGGAGTAGAGGCTGTGTCGATGACGCTGTCGTCAAGCCAGAACCGCCCATGCTTCTTGCCTTGCCCCGCCCTCATGATGGCCTCTCCATTGAAGTCCTGGGTGCTCGGATCGTGGTCTGACCCATGGAGCGACCTCGCCACCTCAGTGTACTCACTGATGCGGGAGTGGACGCTCGGGTTCGTGTATGCCTTGGGCAGGTCCTCCAAGTTGAAGGAGATGTCGGACGTCGCCTTGCCCTTGTGGGTCATACACCATGCCTGGAAGTCCGAGCAAGCCTGGCCACTATGTGACACCGACTGCGAGAAAGACAACACGATGATTAGAAATCAGGCAGAACTGAGCGTCACAATAGATAAATGAATTCGCGTACCCATGCTTGTTTGTATCCGGCGAGGCTGCGGCTGCCTTGATGGTGTGCTGGACCTTGCATCTACAAACGACGGTCCTGAGCATCCCTGTGCATCTTGAGGTACTCCTCCATGAACCACCTCTCCACCATCATCGCCCAACACTCGGGGTATGCTTGGCACCACCAGGGAATCATCTACACGTCATCAAGTATTGGACATATAAGAAGATCAAATTTAACCAACTTAATCTCAAAACGAATCAATATTGATGTTCTTCATTTACCTTAAGGTACTGCTCCCGGGTCAGCTGCATCTCTCTTGCGTCTTTCTTGGTTTTCTTCTCTCTAAGCTTTGACCCGTAGTAGGTTATGATGGCCTGGATGCGCACCTCGTGATGCATGTCGGTGATGAGTTTTTTACAGGCTTTGGTAGTCACCTGCTCCGCCCTGGCCTCAAATCCCTCCTCGCATCTGTAATAAGTCTGCATACAAAAGCGATGTATCCATTCATTATTTCAAGAAAAATCCAATGAATGCGACATATTGAGCAATGTTGTGCGAGGGAGACTTACCCAAAACTCTGCCTTCACCCGCGCCGCCTTGTTGGGGTACTCCGCATCAGTGGCGACGGCGTAGTGGTCAAACGAGTAGGTCGGCTCCGTCTTCGATGCGTACATGATAATGCTGGGGAAGTGTTGCCTGCACAGAAGACCCCAGATGCCGTTGACTAGCCATGCGCAACCACCCAACACAACCACCCAGTTCCTGCACAAGTGATTAAGAAAAATTATTAGTTTTTTCATCATATCATATGAAGTAGTGGTGATAACATATAAAGTTACTTACTTTTGCCATTCAGGGCGAATCACTGGGCATTGGTGAGGAAGCAGAACCTGTGGGAGGCTTGTGGGACTTCGCAAGTAGACACTCGAAGAGGAGTCAGAGGAAGCGGAACCCATGCCTGCCGCCTCCAACTCGTCGTCCTCATGTGACCCCTCCTCCTCGTTTGTCTGCCAAACCAGCTCATCATCCGACTCGTCCATGGGCGCCACCTCCTCCTCTGGCTCCTCCTCACACGGCGTGGGAGGAGACGGCCCCCTCCTACGTCTGGCGGTCCTCCTCCTCCTCCTGTCCGATCCCTCCGCCGCCCCCTCCGCCTCCTCCTATAGTCGGCGTGGTCTTTGGTAAATCGAGTTCACGGACCTATGATGGTTGCCCGCCATCTTTGTTCAATCACCTGCAATAAAAAAGAAAAGCAAGACGTAATTAGAAATAGGTGCAAAAATGAACAAAACACAATTACAAAAAACATAGTAATACATGTATTAGAAATATTTGCAAAAATAAATAAAACATAATTACAAAAAACATAGTATTACATGTATTAGAAATAATCTTCATGATTGAGATTAGCTAGATCATAGGTCTCGTCATCACTATCAACATTGTCCAACTCATCAACACCATCCAAAGGAGGAATGTTGTCTTCATTGTCATTGCCTAAACGTAATCACTCAAGCATTTGTATGTCCTTTAGATTTCGCACCTCGTCTCCAGCGTCCTCATCATTATCCCTTTCATTGTCTACTTCCATTCCTATCTCTTTAGTTAAGTCTATGTCAAACCTCCCTTGTAGGCCCTCTTCTTGATAGAACTCTCCATCATATGTGTTTGGGTTGAAGTTGTAATCTTCATCATTTGGGACAGGTAGTTTACTGTGTGCCGATACCTTGTGCACAATAGACCAACCCTTAAGATGCTTGACGTCTTTACACGCGTATGACGTATAATAAACCTAGATGGCCTATTGAGCCACAATGTAGACATCTTTTCCTAGATAGACAGAATCCTGTCGAATCTCGACTAGCCCAAGCTTAGGGGTCCGTCTCGTTACTCCAGGATGAAACCAGTGGTATTTGAATATGACAGGAGTAAGAGGTTTGGAACCATAGAATGATAGTTCATAGATTTCTTCAATTCTTCCATAATAGTCGAGTCCATCAGTGTCGGGCGTAACAACTCCGCTGTTTGTGGTTTTCGATTGGGCCGACTCTGCTCGTAGCTTGCTATGTGAAAACGATATTCATTCACATCATAACTGGTAAATGACTTGACCCTAACGGCACAACCGTTTGCAGCCTATCTCAGCTCGTCACTTATAGGCGCATCAGTTTGGGCTTTCTGTTTGAACCAATAAATGAAATCAGGGCTCCCTGGTCCCGCACCCTGTGAAAGAAGGGTATCATTTTCTTGCGGGGTAGGTTGCCTTGATCCATGCCAGGATTGACGAAGAAATTCCCTATACCAATGAGAAACAAGGGGGTTGGACGAAGAAACAAGGACATACGGCGAAATGAAACAAGTTCATTTAGAACTTACCCAATGAACGGCTGCACCTCGACAAGGTTGGTCAACACATATAGCATGATACTGCGCCAATCTTCATTTTTCAATTGCTTAGTGGTCAATGCACTTGCACTTCCGAGTTGCCCTTGGAAAAGGCTGAGGTTCGATTCATTTTCGCCAGCATTGTAACGAGGGGGTGGATTATAAACGCTAGGAAGTTTCTCAGTGTAGTATTTCTCTATGAAGTTCGACACCTCCTCTAGAATGTATGCCTCTACAATGGAAGCCTCAATTTTGTCTTTATTTCTACTTTTTTGTGAAGAGTATTCAAACATCTCTCGATTGGATAGCACCAATGGTTCTGCACGGGCCCCCCCATCCGTGCCTCATACGGGAGGTGCACAATCAAATGTTGCATCGACAAGAAGAAGCCGGGTGGAAAGATCTTCTCTAACTTACAAAGCAACACGGGTGCCACTTTTTCCAAGTCATCAATGACGGTCCGAGAGAGCTCCTTGGCACAAAGCTGGCGAAATAAGTAGCTCAACTCTGCCAGTACTTGCCAGACATGCTCCAGGACATAGCCTTGAGCCATCACCGAAAGAAGCCCCTGAATCCATATGTGGTAGTCATGACTCTTCATCTCGTTGACTCGTAGAGTGCCTAAGTTCACTCCCCTCTTTAGATTCGCTGCATACCCATCAGGGAATATTAGTGTCTTGATCCATTCAAGTACTTCCCTCCTTTGGTCCCTTTTCAAGACAAAATTAGCCTTAGGCCTTCTCTAGGTCTTGCCACGACTAGGAGGCTGCATCTCTTGATTTGGTCTATCGCACAACGTTACCAGGTCTACTCTAGCCTTAGGGTTGTCCATAGACTTTTCAGTGTCCATGAGTGTTGCCCAAAGTGCCTCGGCGACATTCTTTTTAGTGTGCATTAAATCAATGTTATGTGGCAGAAGAAGGTCATCGAAATAGGGGAGCCTCGTCATGCCCGAGATATGAGTCCATATATGTTGCTCACCATATCCCACAAAACCACCTTCTTCATTGGGCACGAGAGCATCTATCTGAGCATGAACCTCGGCACCAGTCATCATCTACGGTGCAGGGTTTGTCACTTTGACACCTTTCGTAAAGTTCTTGATGTCTTGTCTAAATGGATGGTCAAGAGGTAGGAATTGACGATATCTGTCGAACAATGAATACTTGCCACCCTTCAGCAACTAAATGAACCTCACACCTTCCTTGCATATTGGGCATGGGAACTTCTCGTGAACACACCAGGAGCAGAATATCCCATACGCCAGGAAGTCATGCAGGGAGTAGTGGTACCAAACATGCATTTTGAAGGTTGTCTTTGTAGCTCGATTGTATGTCCATACCCCTTCGTCCCAAGCATGGACCAATTCATCAAACACGGGCTCCATGAACACACCTATATTACTCCCTGGGTGTCCAGGAATTATCAACGACAAGAATACGTTATGTCGTTGAAAGGAGACACCGGGGGGAAGATTAAGGGGGATAACGAAGATGGGCCAACATGTGTATGGGGCAGCCATCATTCCATAAGGATTGAACCCATCTGTTGCCAGCGCGACATGTACATTACGAGCCTCATCTGCTTTGTCATGATGTTTGTCATTAAAGCGGATCCAAGCTTCACCATCGGATGGATGTACCATCTTGTTAGGATTGTACCATTTGCCATTTGTGTGCCATGTCATCTGTTTCACGGATTTCTCGGTCATGTATAGCCGTAGGATCCTCGGTAGGAATAGAAGGTACCATAGGATTTTCACAAGGATCATAAGTTGTCTCTTCTGGCCATCATCAGAGTCTACCTCCAGGTACCTAGAGGATTTACACTTTGGACAGAACTTTGCATGCTCGTGTTCTTTCCTAAATAGGACGCACCCCTTTGGACAAGCATGTATCTACTCATACGGCATCTTAAGTGCACAAAGGAGTTTATGTGACTCGTACATGCTCTTTGGCAGAATGTGGCCCTCTGGAAGCAGGGTGCCAATCACGGCCAACATCTTATCGAAGCCAGGTCCACTCAAGTTTAACTCAGACTTCAACCCCATTAAGCGTCCAATGGCATCCAGTTGAGACACCGTTGATCGATCGTGAAGGGGTTTCTGTGCCGAGTCCATCATGTCGTAGAACGCCTATGCGGCTGCCTCCATCTCCTCCATCTCACGTCCCTCATCGAACTGTCCTTGGTGAAAGTCATCTAACATGTCTGCTACCCCGGCATCAGCATCGAAAGCCTCCACCCGTGGTCTCACCACCTCCTCTCTCATACGATGGGCTTCACCATGGTGGACCCACCGGGTGTAGCCTAGTGTAAATCCATTCTTCATAAGATGTTTATCCATTTCCACCTTGTTTACCCTTTTTCTGTTTCCACATTTGCTGTAGGGACACAAAACTAGGCAATGTCCTTTAGCAGCCTTGCCAAATGCACTATTCAAGAAAGCATCGGTCTTGTTCATCCATTCCGTGGTGTAATCACTCTAACTTCTCCAGCCCGTGTACATCCACTAACGGTCATCCATCCTCTAACATATGTATCAGCGAGTAATGTAACCATCAATTGCATCTACATGGTGTTCCTACTGTCTAATATGTGAGGATAGGTCCTAATGCCACCTGCGGATGCGTAGATGAGGTTAGTTTCCATGCTCTACTCCTATCTGAGACAGAATTTCAGCAGCACCTCCCCGCTGTTCTCCAGATACACGTCCTGCCAAAGAAGAGTGCGTATCCGGAGAACAACAGGGAGGTGATGCCGAAACTCTATCTCGGACCGGAGCAGACCATGGAAACTAACCCATCTACGCATCCGTGGGTGTCCAAAAAATGTGGACAATCCGAAACAGATACGGTCATAGATATGCAAAGATCTGCATACCTCCAACCGTATCTTTTTCGAACAGAAGATGCCTAACTGGGTTACGCGATCTACGACCATGATACGGAAAGAGGGGTTATACCTAGGGTGGCGGCAGAGTCAGGCTAGCGAGGCCGTGGCGGGTCGGTGCAGTGGCGAGGCAATGTGGTGCAGGCAGACCGGCATAGCGATGAGAACTCCGACTCGGCTTCGACGGGCTCTTCTCTACAAAAAATAGAACAAAATACTGTCATTTAAAAAAAATTGGCAGAACCTCCCCTGCACGGTGAGGTTTCCAAAACCTGCAAAAAACAATGGCACGATGGCCGACAAGCACATATGTCTCAAGAGAAGCCATGTAGTTTGGATATCAATCCATGCAGAAGAATATATCAAGTAGTACCACTAGTTCTACTACTACTTCCACTATTGCTACTACTACTACCACTAGTTCTACTACTACTACTACTGCCACTATTGCTACAACTACTACCACTAGTTCTACTACTACTACTACTACCACTAATTCTACTACTACTACTACCACTAGTTGTACTACTACTACCACTACTTCTAATACTACTACTACCACTAGCACTACTAGTACAACTAATACTACTACAACTATCACTACCACGACAACAACAAGAGAAGGCATACCTGATGGGTGCCAGGGGTAGGGTCGGGCGGCGTCGGGGTCGGGCGGCGTTGGGGTCGGAGTTGGGGTTGCCGGAGTCGGGCACGGGCTGCGTCGGGGTGGGCAGTCCACGGGGCGCGATTGGGGGTAGGGCGCGGCTAGGGGCAGGGCGCGACCGAGGGCAGGGTGCGGCCGAGGGCAGGGCGCGGCCAGGGGCAGGGCGTGGCCGAGGGCAGGGCGCGGCCGGGGGCAGGGCGCGGGCAGCGTGGGCGGCGCTTGCACGTGGGCGCCGCGGGCAGCGCGGGTGGCGCTTGCACATGGGCACCGTGTGCAGCGCGGCCGCGCGGGCGGCACGGGCGGTGGCGGCGCGGGTGGTGGCGCGTGCGTGTGTCGTGTGTGCAGGGTGCGTGTCCGGCCCAGCCTGGAGGGGTTAAATCCCCCTTTGCCGAGTGCCCCCGATCTGGCACTCGGCAAAGGGTTTTTTAATTTTTTAACCGCCTTTTTGCCAAGTGTCACCTGGACTAGCACTCGGCAAAGAAGTTTTTTTTTTTAAAAAAAATTCTTTACCGAGTGTCCCAGATCTGGCACTCGGCAAAGATTTTTTTTTGAAAAATACTTTGCCGAGTGCTTCTGACACGACGCTCGGCAATGATTTTTTTTTTGAAATGTCTTTGCTGAGTGCCCCTGTGAAGGCACTGGGCAAAGTGGAATTTTTTTAAAAAAAATTCAAAACCCTCTTTGCCGAGTGCCTTATTCTTGGCACTCGGTAAAGACCCCCTTTGCCGAGTGCCATGCTGAAAGGTCCTAATATGGCTAGAGGGGGGGTGAATAGGCTATTTAAAAATCTACAAATCAACCAGAGCAATTTGATTAGTATGACAAATAGCGAAAAACAAATTTGCTCTAGCTCTACAAGGGTTGCAAGCCACCTATCCAACAATTCTAGTTGCAATGATTACTAGGCACACAACTTGCAAAGTTACTACTCACCAAGAGCTCTCAATCTTGCTACTCTAAAGAGCTCCACTAGATAAACTTAGAATAACAAAGCAAGCTCTCAATTCTAATTACACTAAAGAGCTTGCTACAATTAGTTTACAAGAATATAAATGAGTGAGTAGGGTGATTATACCGCCGTGTAGAGGAATGAACCAATCACAAGATGAAGATGAAATCAACCATCAGGAGAATACCAAAGAGCAAGAGACAACTGATTTTCTCCCGAGGTTCACGTGCTTGCCAACACGCTACGTCCCCGTTGTGTCGACCAACATTTGGTGGTTCGGCGGCTAAGAGGTGTTGCACAAACCTTGTCCACACAATTAGACACTGCAAGAACCTACCCTCAAGTGAGGTAACTCAATGACACGAGCAATTTACTAGAGTTACCTTTTGGCACTCCGTCGGGGAAGGTACAACTCCCCTCACAATCACCGGAGACGGCCACGAACAATCATCAACTCATGCCGATCCTCCACCGCTGCACCGAGTCGTCTAGGTGGTGGCAACCACCAAGAGTAACAAGCGAAATCCGCAGCGCAACACGAAAACCAAGTGCCTCTAGATGCAATCACTCAAGCAATGCACTTGGATTCTCTCACAATCTCACAAAGATGATGAATCAATGATGGAGATGAGAGGGAGTGTTTTGGCTAAGCTCACAAGATTGCTATGTCAATGAAAATATGCAAGAGAGTGAGCTTGAGCCAACCATAAGGCTTAAATAGAAGCTCCCACGAAATAGAGCCGTTAGGCTCCTCACTGCACTGAACATGGGCCGACCGGATGCTCCGGTCAGATTGACAGGACGCTGGACCTCAGCGTCCGGTCGTGCGATGTGCGCCACGTGTCATCGGCTTCAAATGCCGTTCACCCAATTTCAACGGTCAAGTGATGACCGGACGCGTCAGTTAGAAAGTGATCGGACGCTGGACCTTAGCGTCCGGTCGTTTCCAGTAAGGTTCCAAACGCGAATTTTCACGACCAGACGCGTCCGGTCATGCTCGGCCGGACTCACCCAGCGTCTGGTCACTCAATGTCTCCACTGTGCACCACACGTCAGTGTACGTCAGCATTGACTGGACGCACCCTGCCAGCGTCCGGTCACTCTTCGTGCCAGCGTCCGGTCACAAGACCGAGACGCGTGCTCACTGCTGCTACTGACCGGACTCTGAACCCAGCGTCCGGTCACCACACCACCAGCGTCCGGTCACTCTATGAACCCCTGTCTTTTCTGTCTAGTGCGCCGGTGGCACCGTCGGACTGTCCGCACTCTATGGGCGGACACTCCGTCGGTGAAGTTTCCTACCCTTGCTCAAATGTGCTAACTACCAAGTGTATCACCTTGTGCACATGTGTTAGCTTATTTTCACAAACATTTTCAAGGGTGTTAGCACTCCACTAGATCCTAAATGCATATGTAATGAGTTAGAGCATCTAGTTGCACTTTGATAACCGTATTTCGATACGAGTTCCACCCCTCTTAATAGTACGGCTATCGATCCTAAATATGACCACACTCGCTAAGTGTCTCGATCACTAAAACAAAATGGCTCCTACAATTTTACCTTTGTCTTGAGCCTTTTGTTTTTCTCTTTCTTCTTTTCCAAGTTTAAGCATTCGATCATCACCATGCCATCACCATCGTCATGATCTTCGCCATTGCTTCATCACTTGGAGTAGTGCTACATATCTCATAATCACTTTGATAAACTAGGTTAGCACTTAGGGTTTATTAATTAACCAAAACCAAACTAGAGCTTTCACATGCTCCGGCACTCGGCAAAGTTTTTTTTGGCCTCCAAATTTTTGTGCAGCCCTTTTAAAGTACCAGGAACTCCTAGTTAGAATTTGAGGATTTTTTGTGGCTTTTTGATATATTTAGTTACTTTATTTCGTTTACTCGAATTTTTTGAAAAATATAAATTTGAATTGCACGTGGTACGAATAATGGAATTTAATGATTCAAAAAATGATAGTCATGTTACTGAGTGTAGTGTGAGGCCGTATCTAGGAACGGATCCGAAATTTTGGACATCTTGTTCACGAAACATGACCGCGAACTTACGTGCGAAGTGTTTTTAAATTCTATAAAAAGCAAACAAAGTCCGAAAATCATGAAACTTGCTGAGATATCGTGATATCATATGTGGAGGCTATGATAAAAATTTGAGAAAGTTTGGTATACGTTGTCACGTACGATGCTTACAAACCAGGACATATCACAATTTTCGAAAAAAATTCAAGTAAACGAAATAAAGTAACTAAATATATCAAAAAGCCACAAAAAATTCTCAAATTCTAACTAGGAGTTCCTGGTACTTTAAAAGGGCTGCACAAAAAATTTGGAGACCAAAAACAAAAAAAAATTGCCGAGTGCCAGGGCATGGCACTCGTAAAGGGGATCTTTGCTGAGTGCCCAGAATAAGGCACTTGGCAAATAGGGTTTTGAATTTTTTTAAAAAATTCAAAACCCTCTTTGCCGAGTGTCTTCACTGGGGCACTCGGCAAAGACATTTCGAAAAAAATATTTGCCGGGCGCCGTGTCAGGGGCACTCGGCAAAGTATTTCCAAAAAAAATCTTTGCCGAGTGCCAGATTTGGGACACTCGGCAAAGATTTTTTTTTAAAAAAAAACCTTCTTTGCCGAGTGCCTAACAGCAGGCACTCGGGAAAGCAGGACGTGGCCGAACACCATTACGCGGGGCAGCCTATGCCGAGTGCCGCGCTTTTGCCGAGAGTCTGGCACTCGACAAAGAAGTCCTTTGCCGAGAGCCTTTTTTTGCCGAGTGCCCGGCACTCGACAAAGAGCTCTTTGCCGAGTACAATTCTTTGCCGAGTGTGGCACTCGGCAAAGAAGGTCTTTGCTGAGTGCCCGATTTTTAACACTCGGCAAAGATCCCGTTTTCAGTAGTGAGTGAAAACACCACGCTCAATCCATGTCTTCCAAGAGTTACCTTCTGCATGTTGTCACAGTCGCGAAAATGTGCCACTAGAATGCATGACCAGCCGTCGCGAGACGCCGATCAAAATTAATCACAACCAGCCTGAAGTCGCCAACCCTAGCAAATCGCTTCGTGAAGGTGATTGACAACTGGATGTCATGTGCGCATCATGAACCACCGCCCTAACTTCCACCAAATTCTGAGATTGGTCGTCGTCGTCAATGCTGATCACCACGTAGATGTCGCACTATAGTCTTGTAGATTGCAGACACGTCGCCATTGGTGCTAGCGTCGTCAAACCGACCTTGTCCGGCGCCGCACTAACCGATGCCATGCAGAGCTAGGCACCACAATCTGCTGCTAGCAACCAAGCCACCATGCCTGCAGCAAGCCAAGAACCACCCCCGACCAAGGTAGCAGTGAACCATGAGGCCACCGCGGGATGTCTGGCTGCCGCTGCATCAAGTGACCTGTGTGCCGCAGCCTGTGGCGCTGCCGCCAGCCTCCCACCAAAGCCGTAGCCGTCGTGCAGCCCACGTGTGCTGGTGCCACAAGCAGGCCGTGTCCGAGCAGCCTAGGACCGGGGAGGCCCGAGCTCGCCAGCACTGACAATGGCCCCGTTCGGCCTACTAGAAACCGACTTGTTCGGCCGGTTCTTTCAGTTGGAACAGTATTTTTCTCTTGCAACAATTCAGGCAGAACAGTGTTTTCAGCTAGTTTCAGCCAAGTTTCAGCAAGCCGAACGGAGCCAATATAGGATGCCTATTTTTTCTCACATATCATTTATAGTGCTCACATCACCTTTTTCCAATATCTTTGTGCTCCATGTGCTTATTTTCCAGCAACAAAGATTATTTTCCTTGATGTGTAATATGGGCTCCCTGAATAGTGAAGACACATTTGCTTGCAGTGCCTTTTCTGCCCAGGCAGTCCGGAACGAAGTTCTGACCTAGCAGCATTTCAGCTTGAGGCTGCCTGTGATTCGCTCCTGGTGAAAGAAAATATCCGGTAAGATCCAAAAGGAGAGACGCAGTTTCAATGGTATGGTCGTCTATACCATGCGGAACATTTGGAAAGAAGGTAGCGGCACATCTTTGATAGCATATCCCAAACGGCGCAACATGTTGCTCTAAAAGCGAAGGAAGACATTTCTCAACGCAAAAGGGATTTTAAGTTTTTAACTAAATTTTTTGTTTCCTTGGCTCAGTTTCTCCTTATGTGCAAGGGAGGGGTTTAGCCTCTGGGGCTTTTCCTGTTTTAGTGCTGTAAAGTTAGCCACTTTCTCTCCCTTATTTTTGGATTGTTTGTATCTCTTTTTCATACATTAATCCAAAGGTAGAGCTCCAAACATTTGTGTTAAAGAAAAATATTTTTTTCTTGTGTTAAAATTAAAAGGAATATTTTCCTTTATACAATACAGTTGGTGCTCTGGGAGTTTCGGGCTTAATACCGATATTTTAGCAACTACTTACTATATATGCTGGCAAGTTGCAACCAAGAGCCAAGAAGAGGCCAGCTGGAGACCCAGAGTGGAGGGAGATCTGAGCCATGTATCTTTTTTATTAAGGAGGGAGAAAAAACTGTCCCTTCCAACACAAACTTCAGAATCTTATTAGAGAAATAAGATGGGTTTGCAATTGCCTATACCCAACACATCAAGCTTTTTAGCTGCAGACAGGCACCACAATTTCATCTCCGCCTTGAAAAAACCGATGGTCCTCCAAGAGAGATGAGGAACCCTGGAAAACATATTTGTTGTTTCTAAGGAGCTACGTTCCCGTCGATAGCGATGTGTCCACAGTGAATTCATCAATATCGAAGATTTGTCGGCCCAGTTTACGAAGAAGCTCATAGAGGTAGAATTTGCGTGCGTGTTTTCATAGGGGTAAGTGTGCATGCGTTGTAAGCGTCCGCGATTGTACTTTGTAATTCTCAAAATAAGGAGTCATAAAGTCCAAACGTCAAAGTTATAGCATTATTAAAGCCTTTCCTGGTAAATTTATCAATCCTTGGAATAGCTTTTCTCCACCCTCGGCAAAAGTATAATTATTGCACCTTAGAGTAACACGCCCCAGACCTCATGTCTCGAACTGGAAGGCTAAAAAGTGTTTGAAGGCCCTAAAATACACACGTGTTGTCTAAACAGTCCCTCATTTTGTTATTTCTGTATTGATAAAGTAGTTATCAGGGTTTCAACTTTCTCAATGAAACAAATTAATTCAGCTAACAACTCACAAGTGAATAGAAGGCGGCTAACATGGAGGGAGATGGCTCCTCCGGTCCTCCCCCCTCTCAGTCCTTTTCTTCCACCTCCATGTGCCCACCACGACAATGCCTCGGCGGTGCACGCATTGCACCGACTGGAGGACCGGCGTCAAACTTTTGGATGCGAAATTCAAATCTTGCTATATTCATCCTGTTCGCTTGTTGGTTTTAGCCATGCTTATTCAACCAGCCCATAGTGTTTTCTTCTCACAACAAACCAGCACCAGTCAACCCAAACCAGCCCAGAAACCAACCAGCGAACACGCCGATTGCTTGAACGGACACTAGGCTGAGATTATGTACCGGTCAGCCTAATATCAATGTAATTCTTATTTTCTAAGGAGTTGTCCATAGTCAAGCTCTGCCCGACAAGTTGGAGGGCCTTATCATTTACTACTCTTTTTACATAATGGAACAACATTCCAGCCCCTTACACTAGCTCTTGGCCTACCTACTTCGCCTCGCCGAGGTCGCTCCACTGTCCTGACCCACAGGGCGAACAACTAAGCGTGGCCTCGGAAGGAAACAAAATAAGGGCTCTGCTCTGCTAGTTTGAAAGACTACTCTAAGTTGGCCAAGCTGGCTCATACTTGGCGGATTGATATAACAAAATTACTAAAGATACGAAAATAGGTGTATTACCCTAAGATGGTTCGAGGTTTGTCTTCACCAATGAAGTTGTTTTTTCTTATTTCAGCTTTATGAGCAGCTTTTTCAATGAAGCAAAAGCTATTTTTAAAACCTATTTGGCAAAAACAGCTTCGCATATTAGACCTAACGATTAAAATGACCATAATGCCCTTCGTCCTTATCTCTCATCTTCCCCAAATTTCCACCCGGTGGCATCCGACCGAATCCGCACCGGTCCACCCGAGCTCGCTCGCGCTCCCGCATCGCGTCCGCACGTGCTCTGGCGTCCGAGCCTGCCCACCCCGCGCCCCGGCGGCCACGCGCCCGGTGGCCTCCCTTTCCGCCGCGCTCCGCAGCACGGATGCCACGGTCTCTGCGGCGGCGCTGGCCCGAGCCAGCGCGTTCTTGGCGAACTCGACCACGTCGAGAGGAAAAGCCGCGAGCTTCCGGAGGGCAGGGGTCCGCGTCGGGTTCAGCGACCCGACCGAGGAGCTCGGCCGCCGCGGCTGCCGGCGTGGGCCCGACAGCGGACGCCACGGGCGATGAGGAGGAGGGAGAGGAGGCCGCGCCGCTCGTGCCCCGGCGGCCGCGCTGGTCGCGCTCGCGGCGGTAGTGCCCCGGCGGCCGCGCCCCTCGCGCTCCAATGGCCGCTTTTGTCGCGCCCCGCGCCTGCGGTGGTCGTCCCCAGGCGGCTGCGTCGCTCGTGCCCGCAGCGGTCATGCCCCGGTGGCCGCTGTGGTTGCACCCCGGCGGCCGAGCCTGCATGCGCCTAGGCGCCCGCGAGCTCCAGTGGCTACGCGCCCGGGCGACGACGTGCCTATCCCCCGGCGGCACCTTTCTCCTCCGCGGCCTCTTTACCCGAGACCGAGAGGGGCATGTGCAGAATTCTGTGGCCCTGTTTGATACTCTAGCACAGCTAGAGGTTAGAGTTAGTTTCTAGTTCAGGATTAGCCCTGAACTAACTCTAGCCTAAGAGATGTTTGGATACAAGGATTAAAATGATAATAAATGTGCCTTCCAAATCATTGGTGCGGGTGAAAGTAGAGAGAAACAGTGGACCCCACCTCAAATAGCCTCAACTAGCCCAATAATCACCTCTTTTGGGGATAGTTTTTTTATGGTGGGCTAGTTGCAAATAACCCACTCTAACGTCTCCTGTTTGGCTACTTTAGAGCTAGTTTGAGCTCCAACTAGCCTAACTAGCTCTAACCCATGGATCCAAACAGGGCCTGTGTGTATTGGAGCCCACATATAAGACATAAAGCTAGGATAAACTATTATTTTTAGTTTATTTTAATGTCATGTCTTTATAAAAATAGGAGAATAAATGAGTGTTGGGTAAAAAAAATAAGCTCTATGAGATATGCCAAACAGGCCATTTATTTTACTCTTTAATAAACATCCCACTTGATAGAGAGCTTTGGATCTAGCATTCTGTGTTTTTTTATTTTGTTATTATATTGAAAACAAAGTCCTGCACTTCGCTTAAAGAAACTTAGAACTAGACCAAACTCAGTGCACGTCAAGCAATTTAGTCTACGGATCGGATGGCTACAAAATTAATGGAGGTCATCAACCTGTTCATTTTGGCTGAAACGATCGTGGATTATTACTGTGACTAGTTTGGTGTAAGAGAAAAATATTGTTCCGACTTATAATCCGCGATCATTTATGACCAAACAAACATGCTGCATATAAGGCCTCGGAGATGACTGGCCCCAAGCGGACCCAAGTCCATCATTGGCCCATTAACCGACTGGTAAAATCAAGTGGTCCAAAAACTTGGGCCGACAGACCGATCCAACACATTAATAAAATTGGTAAAACTGAACGACCCAATACTAGGGCCAATAACCGATCCAGTCCTGACAGAGTGAGAGGGATCTTGGGAGGGTTGATGATACAGTCCTATAACCTTTGGTACTTGAATACCACATAAATCTCCCGAGAATTCCGAACGAGCTCAAAGTACATTTTTCGGTGGACACCTGCCCTTTGAGGAAACGAAAAATAAGCCGAATAAGTTCGGCCAAAGTATGAAGCTCATGAATATGGAAAAAGAGTATATGACATGCCTCATGCAGGGTCTATGAAGTCGTGTGCTTATACTAAGCCATGAATATCACTCGTTCTACCCCGATTGTAACTGGAAGAATGGCACTGGCTACTGCCTAGCTACAAATGCTTTAGTCATACGCCTGGTGGGTCCAAACTAGAACCACACAAATAATAGGGATCACCAAGTCCAACTCTTTAGATGAAGCCTCAGAACTTGAGGTTACCGGTCGAAGGATGTCGAATGCATGGCAGTCGAACTGTCTAACGACTACACCTATTGACAGACCCCCACCGGGTCCGCGTACTCGAAAAAGCAAAAAATGCTCGATTAAGTAGAGAAAAAGACTCCCTCGCAAAAAAGTAGAGAAAAAGACTCGAAACCGAGTCGAATACACAAAAGGTAAAGGAATAAATTTTTTAAAGTA
This sequence comes from Miscanthus floridulus, assembly GCF_019320115.1. Classification (NCBI taxonomy): domain Eukaryota; kingdom Viridiplantae; phylum Streptophyta; class Magnoliopsida; order Poales; family Poaceae; genus Miscanthus; species Miscanthus floridulus. Next base: position 83,027,738 of record NC_089596.1, on the reverse strand, counting down.
AATCTTTATTGTTAATTCCATTACATTCGACAGGTGTATAATAACAAAAGACCTATCGAAGACTAATGGGTGTACAATAACAAAGACTATCGAGTACGGGTACACCCCATACTCAGCTACATAGAACATAGGAGAACAAAACTATGTATATCCAAAATTATGTATCTAGAAAAGTCAAAACGTCTTATAATTTGGAATGGAGGGAGTAGTTAATTCCATAAGGCGGAAATAAACCGGTAGTATAAAAGTGACCTAACAAAACAGTTATTTGTGGTTATACCTATATATATGTTGGCACACAGCCTTACAACACACTTTCTCATGTTAAGGTGGATTATCACCTCATGGAGAATATGGAGGGACACTTGGGAAATGCAACACCAACAATCTCTGGCGTCAGTTAGATTGGTGGAAGAGCCCAAGGTGGATAGTGATCCGTATCGAGGCATTGGCAGTGGTGGCAATCATCTTTAGTTTTTCCTTGCTGCCTTTGGGTCGTGCCGCCGTTGGTCCAATAGCTGGATTGTCCAAAAGGGTTTCTTTGCTGCACAAGTGCTATCTTTGTCTCTTGGGACCTACGGTATAGGTCTAATGCAGTCTTCGTCGGTGAAAAGCGAGATGTATCCCATATGGACAGTGTCTTTGTTCACCCTCTTTGGCTGCATTGATCCAGTCACCACCTATAATGGTCTGGACTACAAGGGTCCACTCTCAAAGGTGGTATTTGGGATCTGCCTCAACTGTGGATATGTCCTGCCGATGAGTATCTTAACACTACTAGAGAACAGACTTTAGAACGATATCTCAATTTAGCATTAGCCTTGACATTTTTTTTCCCCGGGGACTAAAGATTCCTGCCCAACGGTCGTCCACGGGGCAGGGATCTTTAGTCCCGGTTGGTATTACCAACCGGGACTAAAGGTTTGGGTGATGCCCCGGAATAAAGATTAATCTTTAGTTCCGGTTTGGCTCCCTAACCGGGACTAATTATCCCGGCCTATAATTTAGCTCATTTCTTCCTCCCCGATCCCGAGCCATTCCATTCAAACTCACTGCCTCTGTTCTTCAGCTTGCTGTTGTTCTTGCTCTCTCCCCCTCCATTGGTGTTGCTCTTCGATTTTGGAGGTAACAAACTTAATCCTCTTATTATCAGTAGCTTATCTCATTTTACGATGTAGATGCATGTGTAACTTATATGTTGGACTTTATTATGATTTATATGTCATTTTTAGCTCAAAATCACATGATGATTTGCATATATGTTTGATAAATAAAAGTTAAATTAGTTCATCAAAATCACGCCTCGCTCATCCTCGCTGGAGCACGCGCCATCCTCGTCCCGGTGGCTTACGTGATCTTAGAATTAATTTTTCCATGAAATGAAAAACTTAGAAAATTGTTAGAAAATTGGAGAAAATCCGTACTAGTTGAACTTGCGGACCGTG